>NC_061513.1:280584253-280665827 GCF_022539505.1 Lolium rigidum
CATTTACGCAGTGGCATTTGATGTAATCAAAGTACCTTTCCGGTATAAGTGATTTACATGATCTCATGGTCGAAAGGACTAGGTAACTATGTATCGAAAGCTTATAGCAAATAACTTAATGACGTGATCTTATGCTACGCTTAATTGGGTGTGTCCATTACATCATTCATATAATGATATAACCTTGTTATTAATAACATCCAATGTTCATGATTATGAAACTAATCATCTATTAATCAACAAGCTAGTTAAGAGGCTTACTAGGGACTCATTGTTGTTTACATATCACACATGTATCAATGTTTCGGTTAATACAATTATAGCATGGTATATAAACATTTATCATAAACATAAAGATATATAATAACCACTTTTATTATTGCCTCTTGGGCATATCTCCAATAGGTATGTATTTACCTTTGGAGGTGGCGCAGTGTCATGGAGATCTTGCAAACAAAGCATATTGATGAGGTCAACTATGGAAGCAGAACTAACTGCTTTAGACACAACCACTGTTGAATCAGAATGGTTGCGTGAGCTCTTGATTGACTTGCTTGTGGTTAAAAAACCTGTTCCGGTAATCCTTTTGTATTATGACAATCAAACTATAATTGTCAAAGTGAACAATTCTAAGGATAACGCGAAGTCATCAAGACACGTAAAGAGACGTTTGAAGTCTATCAGAAATTTGTGAAACTCTTGAGTAATAACTCGTTACATATATTCAAACAAAAAAACTTGGCAGATCCCTTTACAAAGGGACTATCACGTAATGTGATAGAAAGTGCATCGACGGAGATGGGTTTGAGACCCGTTGATGTTACACCATAGTGGTAACCCAACCTTTGTGATCGGAGATCCCGTGAATTAGGATCTGGGAGGAACAAACTAGTGGTTCAATTGAGAAGAGTATTATATAACCATCTCTATGTGAAAATGCACAACTCTCAATTGATGTAAGGCAGGTTGGCAACAAGTTTTAATGTGTTTATGCTGGCTATTTAAGCAAAGATGCTGTCCTATAGAGCATTCTTAAAATAACACACCTATATGAGTCTGATTGTTAAACGTCACAATCTATGATATTTGGATTATCTATAGTAAACTCATGAAGAGATCACGAAGTATGACGCATATGCTTCACCCGCGGGGTAGGCTACTGGCAGCCATGTACTAGTTATGACTTTGAGGGAAACCCTGTTCACGCAACTTGCAATTCAAGGCCTAGTCCATTGTTCAAGTGTGAATGGATGTAGCTTAAAGTTCTAGGCGGAAGTTCAACTTATCAGTCTTTGCTGAAACACTAGTATATAAACAAGCAACGAGTATTGGTAAATATCTAAATGGGCATTTGAGATCGGGTGGGAGATTCTTGAAATATTGGGTCCACTTTTAGTGGCCCACATTAGATTTCAGATTCCCTATAAATCTCAAAGCCCACATTGTGGCAGCCCATTTGAGTTTGAGCCCAAGTTGGTGGCAGCTCACTAGAGAGTGGGAAGAGGTGGGAAATTCAGTCTCATATGGAAAGTTGGAAGGAAGTTAGACCATCTTATAAGGTGGGTTGTTCCACCACTAGTAAGTGAGTGAGAATACGAGTTGTACACGCGCGCTCCTCCTCCTCCTCGCTAGTCTCGACTCGTCACGATGCGCGTCGCGATCGTGAAGAGTGGATTGAGCCTCGAGCCGAGACTTTTCTTTCTTTTTGCAGTTCAGGAAAACGAACAGAGTCCTAGACGAACGCGTCGCAGTTAGTCAGTTTGGGTCGCTCCTGTATCGTGGGCTATCTGTAACCGACTCGAAACATTCGTGCGACGTGGGCGTGGCCCACTTTGCCTAGGGTTTCTTGAGCCTATATAGGATCGTGGGCTATCTGTAACCGACTCGAAACATTCGTGTGACGTGGGCCAGGGATTCTTGAGCCTATATAATCTCTTGTCCAGTTACCGCAGAAACACATCCAATACACGAGTTAGAGTTTCCACCTCTCCCTGCTTGCGCCGCCATCGTAGCCTACTCCATCCCGCCTGCCGGCGTGCACCGACGAACGGGAGGGCAGGTCTCCGGAACCGCTCGCCTTTGCGATCCTGTACGGGAGAGGGTGAATTAGGTTTTTGGGAAGCGCTCTGCGCAACTGCTCAAGTTCTTCATCACGGGTCATCTTCCGTCCAAGTTGGTTGGTGTTGCCTACCGTCATTTTCAACACCGTCTACTTCGACCCGTCGTCTCTGTCGTCAACAATGTTACTACCGCGACATCATCTGCTACACCTCCACTGCCACCTCCACCAGATCGGTACGTGCGATATATCTCGATCTGTTTAGCGATGAATGTTTTACCGTTTGCGTTGTTACTGTTCATGTTAATTAATGCATCTAGTATGTTCGAGTTTCACATGTTAGTAATTCCTGTTGTCATGCTTAATATTCTGAAATTAATTATAAAATTCTTCCTAATTATCCAACAACATCGTGGTGTGCGCGTGCTGCGTAATAGCTTGGAGGCAAAGTTTCAGAGCAGATGTTTCAGATTCTGCGCCTGCTGCGGTATATCTAGGCTGCTACGTCGATATGTATGCATGCAGGGTACCCATGCATGCAACTTCTCGTGCATATGTTGTAGGGCATCTCCAGCGGGGCGACGCATTTCGGACGCTCAAAAGTGGTCGCGAGCGTCCATTTGCGTCACCCCGCGGACGCCAACATGATCGCAAGGGGCGAAATGTCCGTTTGCGTCGGGGGCTACCTCCAGCGGTTCGACGCATTTTGAACATGCAACTGTTTTTTTTTTGCGCTACTTCTTTACAGTTTATAGTTGAATGATCAAGTTTTAAACGTGAAAAAGATGTACTCATGATGTTATGTTGGTCCAATCAAATAGATTATAGCCTAAAAAATTAACCGGATTCATCAATCGACTAGATTCAAACATATTTAACATACAAATAAGAAGAAATTTAAAAACATATAAACTAAAACTATTTTTTGGCCTTCTTGTTCGAAGGCCCTGCGTCGTCGTTGTCGTGGAAACTCCTCCGCCTCTTGCTTATCACCTCCTCGTCGGAACTGGAGGACGACGCGCCCGCCGAGGACTTGAAACTGGAAGAAATGGCGTCTCCGTCGTCGTCGTCGGTGAACGGACGACGACGTGCCGCCCGCGCCAGCGCCCTGGACTTCTTCCTTGCCGCTGCCTTGTCGTCCGCCGCCTCCTGCGCCTCCAATCGGGCGAACTTGCTGTCGGAGTCCTCCTCCTCCTCCTGGCCCTCCTCCTCGTCGGCGGCGTCGCTGGCAGCGCCGCCTCCATCCTCCTCCTACCCTTCGCTGCCATTGCCGCCTCCCTCCTCCTCGTCCTCACTCGGTGTGGAGGTAGGGTAGCTGGGCGTGGAGCCCGGATCGCTTGGCGTCGCCAGCGATTCCCACCAATGCAGGAATCCGGACGACTTGCCCTCGCTCTCCGAGTCGGACGGCAGCGTGTAGTCGCTCATGACGTGCCGGTGTTTGAGAAGAAGAAAAGAGGATGAAGAAGGAGGCGCTTGAACTTGAATTACCGTAGACGCGGGGGTTATAATGTGCGCGAATTAACGACGGCGCGTAAAACGAAGAGGCCAGCGGTTGCTCTTCCGCGGCGGTTCGGCGCTCCATTGCGGAGGTTGGTCGCTGGCGGTTGTGAATTCGAGGCCGATTGAACCTAGGTCGCTGCCATGAGGGCCCGTGAGGACGCGAGCGGACGCTCCGTGCGACCGCCGAGCATCCGCCGAGACGCAAACCTGGCGCATATTTGGGCCAGGTTTGCGTCTCCGCGGACGGCCCGGTTACTTTGCGTCGCCCCGCTGGAGCAGGCCCCAGACGCATTTCCGGTCACGGCGGACGCAAACGGTCGCTGAGCGTCCTTTTGCGTCGCGCCGCTGGAGATGCCCTAATGCTACTTGATGCTAGATCGAAACGGCTGGACGTCGCCAGCATCGCCGCAACCACAACTGCAGCCGGAGGACTTACCCCACCACAACCAGATGACGAGCTCAAGCTGCCAGACTTTAACTTGGAATACTTCTCCGATGACTCTAAGTTCGACGATTGTAACACGACATTTATAGCGGATGTGGATGCCGAGGAGAAAGCAGAGTGGGGCGCCGATGAGCAGTTCGAGGGGGACTCGGGAGCAAGCGGCGATCCTAGCCTCCTTCAACGCGCAGCGTGATTGAAAGTTCCGGAGAAAGTCCCCGAGGAGACCAACGCCGCCATCTTCGAGCGGGCCGTCGAGATCTCGCGCGAGCAGACATGCACATAGGAGATTGGTCGCCTCCTCGTGACGGCCGAGCGGCGAGAGGTTTTTGAGCTCAACGCTCAGTGCTAGGCCGAGGCGTCCAACCGCGAGGAAGCAATACTCGCCCATAACAAGGTGTCCCGCCAGTGGCGGGGTGCGCTGAAGGCCCAACGTTGTCCGCGGCGATGCTGCACCGCCAAATGCGAAAAGCATGGACGGAGAAGGCGAGGTAGGATCGCGGTGTTTCGTCGAAATTGGAGCCGTGTCGCTCCCGCTCGGGGGACCCAAGCTCTCGCCGGAAAAGGGAGAGGGGTGGGGGACGGAGAGAGCATGGGGTGGGTGTCTTCGCTAGGGTGGCGGGCGGTGGGGGTGGGGTGTCGACCGGTGTTGGGCTGGCCGCCGGCGTGGGAGGGGGCGCTCATCAAGAAATGTAATTGTTTCGCTCGATTTATATAATTATTGTAATTCTAACAATATGTTACTTGTTCTACTTACTTTTGTATAATTATGCAAATTTTTCGCTTTATTTATATTATTACTGTAATTCTACAAATGTTTTTAAAGAGAAAAGTGCAGCATGCGAGGCTCGCTGTTCGCGTCTCTCGTCCCTTGCTGTGAGTGCTATCAGCTATTTTTTTTTCTTAGGGCATCTCCAACAGGGAGACATAAACAGACGTAAACCGCCGCTACCACCTCTAGCGGCTAGACGTAAAATGACCACCGTATCCGTTTAGACGTAAACCTAACCCAAATATACGGTAAAATGCGTTTTCGCCGGTCCATTTTGGCCTAGCTGGCCCTCTCTCCTCTCCTAATTAGTGCCCTCTGCCCATGTGAGACCACTCCTAACTACGTAAAAGACATCTTTTTTTCTCCTTTTCACCTAATTAATGCATGGCAGGGCCTTATAGGTCAAAAAATACATCCTTACCGCTGGAAAAGAGGCAGATGCATGCGGACATGTGACCAATTTTTGTGTGTGCCTAACGTAAATAAACACAAATCTTGTCCAAAATGCGTCGAACTGCTGGAGATTCCCTTAAGTCTCTAGCTTCTTGACTTGGAGGAGTAGCATTCATACTCGTGTGTACAAATAAATGGATGTGTTTTTTTTCAAAGAAACACTCCAGATTTTATTTCATAAGTGTAGGATTACAATCAGCTAGCAATAACTGTGCTAAAGTATATAGAGCTTGATGTACCAAACAAACGGTATCAACTCCAGTTCTATCCAAATTTTCTAGACTATAAGCTACCCTATTTTGATGAGTAATATTAGTAAGCTTAACTTCTCGAAGACTAATCAAGTGTTTTATCTCCTCAACAGATGACCGTATATTTAATAATTGTGCTTATTCTCCCTCAGAGCTTTTAGGATGATTGGACAATCTGCTTGGACGATAAATGGATGTGATGTGATATGGTACGTGCTTTGTTAACATCTGGCCTTGTAAGATAATCCTCCCCAAAGATGTGTCTCACTCCTTTAAGAAATTCAGGCAAACAATCTGTAACTGTGTTCTCAAGAACTCTAATAGATTCGTCCATAAGGTCAGCCGGTGTACCCATAAGCCAGCATTCGGATGGGTAGCCATGCATTTCTGCTGCGGGGATTAGACCCACCTTGCTGAATGCATCTCTTCTTAAGAGTAAAAAATGTCCGGAAACACCATCTTTGGTGTGTACTTTCTTCTTTGCGAGTGCTTTTTATCGGGTAGACGGCAGAGCTTGGCTTGGCCGAGTGTCCAGCCGGAACACACGGCACAAAAATCTTTGTCGAGTATTGGCACTCCGCACAGATTCAATTTACGGTACAGACTATAAAAAATACTTGGCGCTAAAAAGCACACAGTGAAGAGAGAGCACGGCCACGTGGTGTTCACTAAGGTACACGGCGAAGAGCTCTTTGTTGTGTATCCCACACACGGCGAAGAGAGGGGGTGACGTGGCATTTTTTTTGTGTTTCGCCGTGCCCCCAACATCGGGCACTCGGCGAAGAGAACTTCTTTACCGTGTGGCTCAATAGCAGGTACTCGGCGAAGAGAAAAACAGTGACGTGGCTGAAGAATCTTTGCCGTGTGAGGATCAAGCACTCGCAAAGAGGAGAACGGTGACCTGGCCAAATTATTCTATGCGGAGTGTCAATATACCGTGGTACTCGGCGAAGAAAAGGGGCCGATAGTTAGGAGGAAAATGGAGTTGCTCCTTTCTTTGCCGTGTGCCAACGCTTGACACACGGCAAAGAAGCTTCCGTGGGAATCTTTACCGTGTTGGATTTGCCGAGTGCTATACACGGTGAAGCCTTTGCCGAGTGTTTTTCGCTATTCGCCCTGTATTTTCAGTACACAGCAAATATGTTGTTTAGGGCTTGACAATGCGTGGAAAATAGCTGCTTTCTCATGCCAAACCTTCAACGAATTTATAATCGGTGTACATAGGTTTTTGAGAAAAGTGTAGGGTAAAACAATCTATCGTGATCACCTACATGATCTCTTTGAGTGTAGTTCCGTGAGTGGTTTCTTCTTCCTCCTGCTAACTCTGCTTCAAGCTGATTTCATAAAGTAGAAATATTCAAAGGCGTTGCATGAAACTAAAAGATATAACAGTTTTGTATAAAACTGAAAGATACAAAGGCATATCATAAAGTAGAAACATGCAATGTAACCAAATAGCTCCCACTGCAGCTGCTCTAGGACTTGTTCATGTTGATTCAGCCTTAAATCATTGAAACTTGAACTATCCTTGTACATCAGATTCTGCAGCTTGCTCATCTTTATCTTCTCTTTTGATGCTTCTGCCGTAGCAGCCATTGCCGATGATCTAGGTGCAAGAGCACCAAGAAACAATTTCATGGTCTGCAACTACAATGGCTGGAGAGCGCTTCTGTGAACGGTGTCTGGTCGGACATGAGGTGGGAGAGGACGCGCTGGAGGGCATTGTGAGGAGATAGCGCTCAGCCGGTCTCCTCCCAGCCGCCGCGACAGTAAAATCAGATGGATTCCATGCAGATGCAGGTAACAGAACCTGTGTTATCTCGTGATTAGTCGGTTCAAGCTGCCAAACGGGGAAACCCCGAAATTTCTGTGCGTGATTAGTCGGTTCAGGCTGCCTACTTTACAGGGAAGTTCCCTTCGTGATCTACCTAAAAGTCGTTGCATATGGCGTCCTAGCGTGCCCAGATCGACGACGTAATAGCCAGATCGGATCGGCATGGCCTCGCCGTCGTCGTGTGGGAACAGGCGGCGGGATCGTCTGAGCGACCTCCCCGAGTTCTTGCTCGGACACGTCCTCTCCTTCCTCCCCAATAAGCAGGCCGGGCGCACGGCGCTGCTGTCCCGCCGATGGCGCCACGCCTTCTCCAACGTCCACACCGTCTCCTTCGCCGAGCGCCCGGGCGCGAGGGCCAACGACTGGACCACCTTCTACTACGAGGCCAAAGAGAAGAAGAGCTGCAGCGCCGCTCTCCTCGACGACGTCTGGTCGGCGCTGCTCTGCCGCCGCCGCTGCGCCGGCACCCACGCGCCGCTGCGCAGCTTCCAGGTCGCCTTCGACAGCTGCATAGGCTGGGACCGCTGCCACGTTGACCAGTGGCTCTCCTACGTGCTGCGCTACAGCATCCAGGAGCTCAACCTCGACTTGCGCTTCCGCCTCGGCCCGATCTGCTCGCACCGCAGTGGCGAAGACATGGAGTGGCGGAGGCGGGGTGGCTGGTATGACCCGCCAAGATACCTCTTCTCTTGCACGGCCATGCGCTCGCTCCGCCTCGCCTACTGTGGGCTCAATCTACCGGCGACCATCGACCTGCCGTTCGTGCACACGCTGCGCCTCACCGGCGTCGGAGGAGGTTCCGGGGGTAGCATCAACCGGCTGATCGCAAGCTGCCCCCGCCTCCTTGACCTCACGCTGGAAGCCTGCGGTGGTCTTGACAAGGTCTTTGTTCTCGACAGACGCCTCCGCCGGTTCGCCCTCCTGTGCTGCCACGGCGTGGAGACCGTCGACATCGACGCGTCGGAGCTCATGTCGCTCGACTACTGTGGCACTCCGCCAACCGAGTCTCTCCTGTATCTCCGCGGTGCACCGGAGATCATCCCGGAGTGCACGGTCGACTTCTGCAAAGTCCTCCCCGAGGAGGCGGAGCATGCTAGGGTCGCAAGGTTTCTCGAGAAAATTTCCGGCGCTAAGCGGCTGCATCTCCACCATCAATGCCTCGCGCCAAAAACCTTCGAGGGCTTTCCTTGGTTTCCCAACATGACGCGGCTGGTGCTCCAGGGCCCCCTTCGGAGCCCCGACATGGTGCGTGCCATCTTGGAGCAGACACCTAACCTGGAGATTCTCACGCTGCTCATGGACGTATCTGTCGTCGTTCCCGATGAGGAGGTTCCTGATGATGCGAGCTTCTCGGTCCCGTGCTTGCGGCATCGGGTGAGGGAGATCAACATGGTCCATTACCAGGGTGACCTGCTGCAGAGGATGATGGCCAGGCTCTTGCTCGGCAATGCACTGGGTCTTGAGAGGCTGTGCGTCGTACTCCTCAGGGGGTCATTCCAGTTGCAAGCTGGGATGAAGAGCGAGATCGAAAGCTTGGTCGTGGCCGCCGATGTGGAGAAGATTTTCCTCTGAACGATTTGTTAGTTTTTGTCCATGAAGCCAACTCAAAATATATTTTCCCACTGTAGCTGTAAAATGATTCAGTACGTGCCATGCTATGTGTTGTCAAGAAAAGCCTTGGCTGCTTTTGATCCAGGAAGCACTCTCAGAATGTTTTCTTATTTTACACTAGTTGCATTTTCTTATTTTATGCTTTTGTAATATTTTTATCTATGATAAAATGAAAAACAGAAAATTTAGTTAAAAATATTTGGCTCCGTTTGGATGTTTGTATTGAAAGGCTTGGCATTGCATTAGGTGGAATATCAATATCGTGGGATATTCGCATCGAGACCAATGTCAATATTTTTGTTTGGATGTTTAGATATTCGGTACCTAGAATTGAAATCCTAGTTGAATGCCAAATTCTGTTTGGATGGTCAAAGTGATGTATTGCATTTGTATGAGAATACGATCATGACACATGTTTGAAAATGATTTCTTGTATAAATTTTGGATAAATTTGATTGATTATATGCATAAAAATTAATAAAAGGAAAAAAAGACAATATAGTATCTGGCTTCGGTGACGAGAATGGAGAGCGGAAGGGAGGGGTGTGGTGGAGGTGCGACGGCTCCGGCTCTGGCGCCAGGGGACAACGGCGGATCAGGAGGAGAGGCGTTGATCTTGCCTGGCCGCCGCTCGATTTGGCTGGTCGGCGTCCTGGCGCTAGGTCTGCGGCCGCGTGGGGAAGAGACGCGGGGTCAATACCGAGCAAATGTCGAGGGTCAGGGGTGGAGATTCGGCAGGGAGGTCTCGGTAGGTAATCAGCCCTCCCGAATATCGAGCCCGAATACCTAGCCCGAATACCCAGCATAACCAAACGCCTCAATTTGAGATATTCGGGCTGTGAATGCCCCAATACCCAATACCAAGCCCCAATACAAACATCCAAACAGACTCTAAGAGCATCTCCAGCCGTTTGGGCTCCCCACGCCCGTATCCGGCGATATTGTCGTCCGGATTGGACGAAAATTTGGCCTGGGGAGGCCCATCTTCCCAGCCGCGAGCCCAGGATGGATGTAACGGACTTCGGCGAATTCAGTCAAAATTGGCGAGTTCGTTCAAACATAAGCGAATTTTAATGATATTTAACATACAGAGGCGAGTTCGTGCATAAATAGGCCGAATTCGTACATATATTTGAATTCGGCGATTGGCAAACTAAACTTAAACTAAATAGCGGCCTACTACATGCCGAAATGGCGGTAGAAGGACGTGTAGTCGCCGCCGTCGTCATCGTCGCTCGAGCCGGCGTTGTCCTGGGGCGGCGGTGGCGGAGCCTCGTACCAGCGGCTCGTGCCCTGGCCAGCGTCGCCGGTGCGTGGCGGCGACGGAAGGTACATGTCCTCGAGCTTCACCACCTCCCTGGGCGCGGCGTTCCTAGCGGCGGATGGTGCGGCGGCGCGAGCGGCGACTTGACGCGCCCAGGCCAGATCCAGCAGCCGCCGCTGCTGCTCCGCCTCCTCGCGCTCCCAGTCGTGCCTGGACCAGTCCAGTGCGGCGTCGTCTGCGCGCTTCTCCTCCTCCATGTCCTTCAGCGACCTGGCGATCGCCTCCGCTATCGCGGTGTCCTCCGCGCGCTTCGCCTCCTCCTCGGCGAGCTGGTTTGCGGCGGCCTCTTTCTTCGTCTTCTTCCGGCCGCTCTGCGGAGCGGAAGGCTGGCCGCGGATGACGAGGGCGCCGCTGCTGCGCCCTCTGGTGGGCGGTGGCGACGCCGGTTCCTTCTTGACGGTGGCCGGCGTCGTCCCGCCGGACCTGGACGCCGACCGCGAGCCAGACGAGGAGGAGGATGACACCATCCTCCTCGGCATCCATGAACTACCGTGCTGGCGCGACACGGTAGGCGCCACCGGCGGCGGCATCCCCAGGACGGGGGAGTTCCCGGCCTCGATGTGCGCGAGCACATTTGCGAGGGTGCGCTCTGGCGCGCTCCACCAGCGGCGGCGGCCGACGGCATTATTCCTTGCCGGAGGAGGAGGAGGGCCGTCGTACGCTCGGATTTCGCGTTCATACCTACGCCGGAAGAACGCGATCCACGATTCGTGGTTGTCGGGGAAGAAACGCGGATCCACGCACTGCTCGCCACTGAGAGTGGCGAGCACCTCGTTGATCGCCGTTTCGAGTGCCCCCCCCCCCGTTGGCGGCGGCGGGATCGGCACGCCGCCTGCGCTCGGCCTCCATCCCCCGGTGCGCGGAAGTCCGGCGGCGCCGGGTAGCCCGCCGCGTGGAGGAGCCGTCCCTCCCATTGGTGGAGAGAGCGGCGGCCGAAGCCGTTCTTGGCCGCACCGTCGTTCGCCATTGCTACCTCTTCGAGTTCGGGGGAAGATTTGGTGGAATGCGAGAGAGAGGAGAGGTGAATGCGGGGCAGACGCGGTAGTTCGGCGATAAATAGAGGTAGGCGCGCGTGATACCGAGGCGACGGCATTAACTCGCCGCGTGGAAGCTACGCGGCCGGCGAATACTGACCGGCGGCAGGCTTTTCAGTGCGCGGAAGACGATGCGATGAGGACGACGATCGTGGTCTCTCGCCGACAAGTTGGGGCCACCAGACGCGCGGGAAGTTTTCTCGATGTTTCGCGCGCTTTCGTTTCGTCCGGAGTCCCCGACCGCTCCCCGGGAGCCGGGGATGGCGTGGGATCGCCGGATGAATTTAGGCCCAAATCCGGACGAAAACGAAAAACCGAGGACGCGACTGGACCGAATTACGCCGTCCGGATGGAAAAAATACGTCGCTCGGGGGCATCGTCGGGGGACGAGTGGAGATGCTCTAAGAGCATCTCCAGTCGCGTCCCCCAAACCGTCCCCCAAACCGCGCCGGATCGAGCGTTTGGGGGACGTGTTTTGTTCGTGCCGCGTTTGGGGGACGTCGCTCCCCAGCCGCGTCCCCCAAACGCCGCCCCCAATCAGAAATTCAAATAGATGCATTCAAAAGAGATCGTTCCCGCCGGTTCGTCGCGATCGGAGTAGCGGCGATCGATCAAAGTACTGGGCGCGCGATCATATTACGGACCGGTGGTGCATGCAAATTAGAAGAAGGGGTTGGTCGACGGCGTCGTGTCCTCGAGTCGACGCAGGCCCGTCGAGCACGACGACCTCGTCGCGATCTGCCCGTTCCTGTGCATGGTGCGTCACGCTCCGTCGCCGACGCGGAGGCCGACGCAGGTGTAGCGATAGAAGACGCGTCAGCCTGCTCTTGCTGCGCTCGCCGCTGCCGCCGATGCCGATGCCGCTGCCGGGGCCGCCGCGTCCGCCGCCGCCATTTTGGCTTCGATGTCGTCGAGGATCCGGCCTTTGAAGAAGTTGTGCGCCGCTCGCGTCCGGGGAGACATTCCCTCCGTCGACGTTCTCGGCGGGGACATGTCGTCCCTGCGTTTCTTGAGCTCCGGCTTCTCCTCTTGCCTCTTGAGCAGCTCGGCCCACCTTTGGTCGGCCTTCTTGTCGCGGGAGATAAAGGTCGCGGAGACGTCGGCGAGGCATTTCGTGATCGACGCCTGCGTCTTCTCGGACGACGCAGCGTCGGCCAAGGCGGCCTTGGCAGCCTTGTTGCCAGTAGGACGCCCTGCCGACGTTGCCAGCGGCGCGTCCAGATCAATGGCGTCCTTCCCCTTGGACAACGACAGGCGCGTCAACTTCCATTTCTCATTCACTTTGAGCTTGCCATAGCAATGCGTCAGCGCGAACGGCTTGTGACCATCCGAGTACTTGGCGTACAATTCCATAGCCCGATCAAACTAACCAAAGAAAGCAGAGTCATTTCATCGAACACAATGTGGGCGCTACGGATTATGGAAGAAACAGTCGTACCGGTTGGCCGACGTCGGCGCCGGCTGTCGCCTCCGGTCTCTAAGTCGTGATGGTACCCATGGAAGGAGTTCACCGACGCCCGGATGATGGCCCATCGCGTCGACATTGCCTTCCGGCTCCTCTTCATTGGCACTTTCCGGTAGTCGCCGTTGATCGGCTTGCGCTCATCGAACTCGGCCTTGATCCTCGCCCAATACATCCCGCCTTTTTGGTTGGCGCCGATGATGGAGTCATGGCTCACCGTCGCCCACGACTCGCACGGACAAAGATCTTCCGGAACCGTCCACTTCGGGCCTCGTGTGCCCGACGCCTTCTTCTTCTTCTTCTTCGTCCTCACGCCGTCCGCGTCTACCTCCACGAGATCATCGTCACCGGCACCCTCGTCGTCCTCTTCCTCGCCGCCCTCTTCCTCGCCGCCCTCTTCGTCCTCAACGTCGTCCTCCTCGTCGTCCTCCACCCCGTCCTCTTCCTCGTCGTCCTCCTCCTCAACCCCGTCGTCCTCCTCGAGCACCGGCGCCGTCGTATTCGAGCGGACCCCTGCGGCCGGTGAAAGGGCCGCCGTCCGGACCGGGTCCCGGCTCGCGTTGCTCGTACGCCGGGGAGTAGAGGTTGTTGGGGTTGAAGCCGCCGTGCGGCGGCGCATCCCGGTAGTGCGGCGACAAGTTAGGCGTCACGCACCCGGGAGTGGCGGAGGGGCCGTCGTTGTAGAAGGCGGCTTGCGACGGAGAGAAGACTCCCGAACGTACACCGGCACGTTCGTACTATATGGGCTCGCGTTGGTGGCGGCGATACACCCGGCGATTATGCGGCCGGTGCCGGCGCGCCGCCGGAGCCTTCTTCTCCGGCTCCGCCGCCCTCCGTCCTTTCCGCTCCGCCGTCGATAGCTTCCGGCGCGGACAATCTTGCCGCCATTCATCTTCGGTCATGCCTTCGAGCTTCTTCTTCGCAGCCGGCGCCTTCCGCGGCTTCGCGAACGGCGCTTTCGCCCCTATCGTCGCATTGCCCGGCGGCTTCTTGGCCGCTTTCTTCGCCATCTTTTGGGGGCTGTCGGCGGCGCCATGGAATGGGGAGAGGGTAGCGGCGGCGGCGGGTGCACGGCGGGAGGGAGAAAGAAATCGGCGGGATAGGAGAAATGAATCGGCGGCGGGATATGTTTTGGGAGGCCCGTGCGCGGCGGTATAGGCGCGATTTGGCGGGAGCGGCGGGATTTGGCGGGAGTGTGAGACGAATTTTCCCTGTGCCGCCGACGGGTCGGGCCCGCGTCGGTTGGCCTCGCTTTCGTTGTGTCCGGCGTCCCGGTGCGTCCCCTGTGGGATGGGGACGGGCTCAGGGCGCCGGACACCGTATCGGGGCGCGCCGGACAAAAAAGGCCTTTGGGGGACGCGGCTGGAACGCTTTTTTTGTCCGGCGCGCCCCAAATCCCTTTGGGGGACGGTTTGGGGACGCGACTGGAGATGCTCTAACTCCAGTTCACTGGGTATCCCAGCGCAAACGAACGTGTAGTAAAATACGATTATTTTTGTGTCCACGATCCAACGTAAATGAACCGTGCGACCATTTTCACTTCAGCCCCTACCCTGCTTCAGCCATAAGCCATGCGGCCTGTTTCTCCCCATTCACAATCCCCCACCCCATTTAGTCAGTGGGATTACTCGAGAAAAAAAACGAGAGAAGAGCAGCAGCAGCAGTAGGCTCCCTCGTTTCTCCCCATTCACAATCCCCATCCCTGGGCTGGACGGCAGCGCGGCGGGGTGGCCGGTGGGTGGCGGCGGGTGGACGGTGGGTCTTATCTCGTCTGGAGCTCAGGTTAGTCGCCGGCGCCGGCTTCAGTGAGCAGCCACCCGCAGCCGAACTCGAGGTTCCTGCCAATGGCGCGGTCGGCCTAGTTGCTAACTCTTCTGATCTGCACTTCTTCGAGCTCCGCTGGAGGCTCTGCAAGCTCCTCTTCCTCCCTCTCCCTAAGGCAAATCTGTGTTCTAAATTTTCTCTTCTTGTCTTCTTGGTTATGAACTTTGCATCTAGATTGGGGAAAGATTAAACTAGGTCACAGAAATTGTTGTTTACTGATTTCTTTTTCAAATATGCAGTGAGAGGGTAATGAATCTTATATTCACTAGTGCTACTTTGATCCCTACAAATAAACTCAGATCTTTCAACGCCGGTGATTTTTGTGAAGTGGTGAAGAAATGAATATGTTTTGGAGTAGCTTATATGCATATTATTGATGTTAGAAATGTATTGTGTGGACAAGGTCAATCTAGTTATAGAAGTTTCTGAAAATGCTACAAATTCTAACTTCTTTCTGTCATTTCATTTGGCCTTCCAAAAATAATTTACATTTCATTTTGCAGCTTCGCCCCGCCCCAGAGATTTTGTTCAAGGTCCGCCACACTGCCAACAAGTACTATTTACCTCAAGCTCCCATTGTCCCCAAGTAGTAGCAGCTCTTCTTCCTCCTTCCCCTCATCCCCAGTCAGTACTAGTGAGTGGGAAGCAACGATGGAGAACTGCAGCAAGAAGCCGAGGCTTGGTCTTACACCCAAGGGACAGTTTAAGCAAGAAGCAGCGGATCATGAAACCAGCAGAGAGGCTGTGGTGGATGACGCCACCCTGCCGGTAACCAACATGGCCATCGTGATTGATAAGACCATGTATGACTGCTCACTCTGCTATCGGCCCTTGAGGCCTCCTGTGTTGAAGGTATCTGTTGATCCATGCTTGATTCTGATTCACAGAATTTGTTATGAACATCATGTCATATTATCTATGTCCTTTCTTTTCTATCTGTGGTGCAGTGCCGAGCCGGACACGGTGCGTGCGGCAGCTGCTCCGAAAACCAGTCTCGCAAGTGCCATTTGTGCGCGGACGGCGCCGAGTACGAGCACATCCACTGGTTGGACTCCTATGTCATGGGGGCCAAGGTTCCGTGCCCAAACGAGCCATTTGGCTGCCGGACCTTGGTGCCCTACTGCTTGGTTGATGACCATCTGCTGGAGTGCCAGCACGCTCCTTGCTACTGCCCTGAGCCTGGCTGCACCTTCCCTGGCTCGCCGCTGATGCTCTACGACCACCTCAAGGTGCACCACGACTGGCTCGTCACCTCCATCGCCTTCGACAAGAAACTCGATTTGGAGATAGATGAAGCGGAGCGGCGCCGTCTACTGGCTACGGAAAACGGGGAGCACTTGTTCCTCCTGGTCATCACTGAGAGGGTCGGCGGAGGGTGCGAAGTCAGGCTCGTGCGTGTCTGTGGCAAGGATGCAGGCCCATGGGGGTACTGGTACAAGGTGTGGACGAATGCGCCAATGGACCCATGGTACAGGGACAAGAAACCAATCCTGATGTTGGAGGACAGGGTGAGGAGCTGCGCGGTGCCCTCAGAGGAGGCGGCCATGGAGGTGGGCAGCAGGTACTTGTCTGTGCAGCTCCCCGACATGCACCCGAGAGGAGGGTTTGCTCTCCGCGTCCGCATCACGATGTACCAGCTCCAAACAGCTGATGGCGCTTCTGCTCCTGCTTATCCAGTCTCGGCCGGGGCTGATTAATAATTAGTAGTCACCTTAGCTTCATTATCTAGCTATCTTATTGTGGGATTATCAGAAATATGCTAAATTCGAGTTGTTGGGTGATTAGAAGTTGGATTGTAAATATTGGAGATTTGGTGAGATTATTAGTACTCCCACCGTCCCTAAAAAAGCTGCTCAACTTTGTCTAGAATTTAATGTATATAGACAAAGTTGAGCAGCTTTTATAGGGATGGTGGGAGTACTTCTACTTCGGTTGTTCATGTTATGTGCCTGTCTTTTTTAATGATGTATTTTGAAAATCATCAAGTTGAATGCATTAAATTGAATTTTGTTAGCAACACTGAGGTGTTGTCCTTGGAGCTACATTTTAGTTGTGTTCACAGATGAATTTACAACTGTCAAGGTGCATAACATTTTTTTTACAAAGATCATCTCAGTGCTACTTACATAAAGCTCTGGACTTGAAGATAACCTGACACCGTTGCACGCACTGTCCTCAGTTCGGCAACAGAGTGCATAATCTGGACCAAAACTGTTGTAACCTGACACTGTTGTTTGCATGTGCATATCTCATATTTACTAAATCATTCATAACAGTACAAGCCTATATCTGAATGTACGCTGGGCACAACTATTGTGGAACTCTGCAAGTGTTATCCTCTATCCCCATTTTGTACCATTTCTCGTATTTTTTTGGGTTTTCTAATACACAACAACACAGAACTTGGCACATGGCTGATTTTTTTTTTAAATATGATTTCTATGATGTTGCTGGATATTATTGATTTGAGCAGCAACGAGGATCACATTGCAACCCAGCCACATGCAAAGTTGCTGGATAGACCGGCTGTGTTTGTCCTAGCTAATGAAGGAAGGCAAGATGGGCAGCCTGCATTTGTCTCAGCTGGTGAAGGAAGTCAAGAGGCTACTGAGTCTGGAAATGCTTCCTTGGCTGCCACATCTCCCTCACTTATGGAAAAGGTGCCTCTTGATATTGCTGAATCACAGAAGTGGCCTAGCCCCCAACATCAGCGCCACTTGCCAGTATTTTTTTTATCTCTCTCACTTCAATTCATCAGTTGTGTATTTATCATGCAAACAATCCACATCAAACATGCATTGTGGAAAATTCATTCAAAGTTAACAGTGATATGTTGCAGGCTCGACTTCTACCACTCAGAAGGTTCTGTCCTCCGAAGTTGGTGATCCAAATCAGGATGTGTTTATCCTAGCTGGTTAAGGAAGGCAAGATGTGCAGACTGCATTTGTCTAGCTGATGAAGGAAGTCAAGAGGCTACTGAGTGTGTAAATGCTTTGGTAGCTACCGCATTGCTCTCGGTTATAGAAAAAGTGCCTCTTGATACGGCTGAATCGAAGAGTTGTCCTAGCTCCCCAACATCAGCACCACTCCCCAGTAAATCCTTCTCCATCCCTTTGTCAGTTCAGTAGTTTGTTTACCATACAAACTATCCATATCAGCAAAGATTGCAACTATTCCTATTTGAAACTAACAATGACATGTTGCAGACCTGGCTTCTACCACTCCGAAGGCTCTGACCTCTGAAGATGGTGACACACAGCTGGTAGCTGCTGTATCACCCTTGGGCATGGAAAAAGAGCCTCCTGATACTGCTGAATCAAAGAATTATCGTAGCCCCCCACATCAGTGCCACTCCCCAGTAAGTTCTTCTCTATCCCTTTGTCAGTTCAGTTGTGTGTTCACCATAGAAACGATTCGTATAAAGCAAACATTGCAACAATTCCCAATTGAAGTTAGGGGTGACATGTTGCAGGCCTGGCTTCTACCACTCCGGAGGCTCTGGCCTCTAAACATGGTGACACAAAGCTGGTGAGAGCAAAGCATCCTAAGAAGAACTGCCATACCAGTACTCCAAGGAGAAGCCCTAGATTGCGCGAATGTTTTAACAATCCTGTGGAAGAGCTGGCAGCTGATCACAAGAGTCCTTGCATGCTCGATCCAGCAGAAGAATCAGTTGCCCCTACTGACAATGCATAATCTAAAAGAAACCCTCTCTACTGACTCAAACTAAGGTAGTTGACTGAATAAAAAATATATTTATACAGCAGTAGCTTTGAGATCAAAATCCATTAGTCAGAATATTTCACACGCTGAATTTTGTCTGTCTGAAGAGATGTAGCTGTTATTCTTAGTTCAGAATCCAGTGCCCTTCTCTACATTAATTTACAAAAGAAATTTTTTGGGTGAATTTTCTAGTGATGGATTTGAGCTATGTGAAATATAGTGTTGGTTGTTGCAAGCCAATTTTCTAGTAATGTTGTAACAGCAGTTTCCAAACCATGCTTCAGTCATGGTTACTTGGTTAGCATCTTACATGTTCTCTTGCCAGCAATTTTTTGTTATGCTTGCTCCAGAGTTGCCACGAGATTGCTTTCTTTGCAATATTTAGCCATGGCATGTTTTGTATTCTGTTTGAACTATGCATGACTGCTCAAAAGACATGTTGCTTATTCACCCAAATTTAATAGAGACAAAGAACTATCTTTTAATACTTGCTTTTGTTTCATCCTGTATATTGTCATATGAATCTAATCAAGGATGAGAATATGATTTCCATTTGTTGGGAATAATGTTGCCTGGGCAAGTTGTCCACACTAAAGAAATGTTTATCTCTACCAAAAAATAATCATGTTCATGTTCCTTACTATTACTCTCCGATTTTTAATACGAAAACTTATCAGAGATTTGGTGTAATTATTAGTACTTCTACTTCAGCTGCTCATGTTTTCGGTGCCTACAATGTTATTTTCCTTGATGAATTTCGGAACTCCTCAAGTTCTTCCAAATTTCATATTGTTTTCCATCTTTCTTAATAGTTATCGAATACATATTGGCCTTTTAGTGAATTCCTGATTTGAATGCAATTGCTGTGATATAATCTCTCCACAGGCTGCTGCTTCCAGTTGAATATCACAAATAGATTATGAACTTCTATTTTGGTACACGGGGGAAAATTTGGGATTTGTGAAAGCTGAGTAGCAATTCTTGCCATGTTTTGCTGCAAACTGAGATGTGACCAGACCAGTATTGGTGGTTGGAAGCAATAAATTGAAATTTGTGAGCACAACTGAGGTGTCGTCCTTAGAGCTACATTTAAGCCGTGTTCACAGATGAAATTTTAGCCGTGTTCACAGATGAACTTACAACTGCCAAGGCGCATAGTTTTTTTTTACAAAGCTCATCAGTCAGTGCTACTTAGATGAAGCTCTCAATTTGCAGATAACCTGACACCTTAGCACACACTATCCTCAGTTTGGCAACAAAGTGCATCATCTGACACTGTTGTTGGCATGTGCATATCTTCTTTTTCGATAAGGACTATACATTAATATCAAGAAGATACCCTCTGCAACAACGCAATACTTTAATATTATTGCGGATGCACACAACCAAAAAAAAAAAAAGAATTACATAAAAGAAAAGTCCCGCTACGATATTTCAGCCCTAGCAACAACGGCACATCCACCACCAAGACAACACCTGAACTTCAAGCACTTCAAAAGCGACGCCTCCAAAAAGGTAACAGTGCACAAACACCATCGCTGCCCGATCAGAAGATCTTAGGTTTTCACCCTGAAGATAGTCCCCGCTTTCAAAATAATGCTTCTAGCAAGGTCATTGCCAGGCACAACTAGTTAAAAACCGACATTGGATTTTCATTCTAAAAGGTAAGACTCTGAACTTCACGTGTATTGCCGCCCCCTCTTGCATACTGCTGTTGCGAAAGCCAGAATACCAAGCAAGCCCCTCAACAACGCTAAAAAACTTGGACCTCCATAGCAAGTCCTCCAGTCCGGCCCTCGTGGTATTTTCCGCCTCTAACTTCGCCATGGAGCATGTTTCCATATGGCAAGAAAGAACAGAACTTCGCGATGCTTCCTCCAGAACCAGTCGGCAGGAATAAAAGCATGGGTGCATCGAACCGAATACCACCGATCCAGCGAACTCCAGGCAATAAAAGCGATGTTACATCCGCCGGCGGAGCTTTCCGGAACGCACCACTCCGGCCAGATCAAGAGGGGCTGACTTCAGGAAGGTCTCCATCTTCGCACAAGAAAGTCCCTAAGACCACCACCTTTATTCATGCCAGGCCAGCAGCCCCCCACGCCACTGACGACTGCGGAGAAGGCGAACAAGCACAAAATCCGGCATGGTTGTCGGGCAACAGGCGAGTAGCTAGCAGACCTGCAAAGGAACAACATCGACAATGCGCACGATCCTTCGCCAGGTTGCAGACGCCGTCCCGGCCGCGAGCAGCTGCAGCCCACCTGGCCCAGATCGTGGCCCTGCATAGGCAGCCGCCACGATAGATCTTGGTGCGGCCTCGATCTGCGGCCTCCGTGTGACCACCGCGCCGAGCAGCCGGCCGCCCGCCACACCTTTGCGGCCACCGTGACCCGGGGTCGCCGCCCTGGTTTGCCTGCGCCGGCGGGCCGCCATCGTCTTCCCCAGCCAATCCTGGCGGTCACCGACCAGCGGGGGGCCCGCCACCGCGGCCCTGGAGCCGGCGGCGCAGCGGCGACGAGCGAGCGCCGAAGGGGAGGGGTGGAGAGAAGGCGGCGGCGGGCGCCCCGGTGTCGCCTAGGGACAGCGACGGGGAGGGGGGGGGGGTTCTTGTAGTCTGCGTCATGTGCATATCTTTACTATTGAACTAGATTTAGATGTGCGCCTTGGCGCACGATCCCGTGAAATTCGCAACGATTTACATTTTATATAATGATGATAAAGTAAGTTTGAAAATGGTAATATGTTTCTTTGATTTTACAAAAAGAAGTTTATAATATCAAATTAGGATAACACACAAAATCATGAACAAAGTAACAAACGTTTATATACAATAAGGGACATAGAATAATATTATTATACTAACTAACACTCGATGGTTCTGTCAAGAGTAGGAAAGCAACATCTACATACGCTGCTTATGGGCGTTGTTGTGGCATGGTTTTTAGAGGCCCGACACTATAGAAAAAACGTAGATTTCATAGGTACTTGCACCACCAAAACTTAGCACCACTGCAAATGAAAAGATAATCAACCAACAGTTAAAGGCGAGCCAAATCAAAGAAACAGTAAGAGAAGAAGATTAGCTCATGTTTGATACAATAGAGTATTGTAATCGGAGAAGCAATTTGACAATAAAGAGAAGATAATAAATTACCGTAGAACTTGTATACCGAGATTATCTTAAAACCATCAATAGCTATTGGGATTTCTTAAAACCATCAATAGCCATTGCACTAACACGAAATGAATTTACCTAATTGAAGGAAACAATGCATTCACAGTAAGAACTGTTTGGGAAACCAACAGGCAAACACAAAGAATCCATGGAGAATCTCTCCAAACAGAGAGAAGATCCACAATTGAACACACAAGCAGGAGCCAATGATTACCATCAGCACATAAAAAGCTAGACAATTCCCATGATTGGCACGCCGCGCTTTTCTTTGCTAGTATATGTAATATCCAATCAAATGATGATGATTGTCCATGCATATATATAACATCCAATCAAATGAGATTTGAGGATTTTCATGATGTTCTTGAGTTCTCTCTCACCTCAGGTATTTTTGTCACATTCCGATATGATTTGAAATGACACCGCAACTGATTCACTGCCTGGAGAAAGCAAAAGAGTAATGAATCTGTTCTATAACCTTAGGTAGGTAAATCAAACTGCACATAGTATGAATCTGCTCTAAATTTCATAAGGTAGGTCTATACTTTTCTTTCGTGGATAAGATACCTACCAAAATAAGCAAAATCTGGGGTTTATGTTGTAGAAGGTAGTCCCAAAATATTAGATAAGTGTATAAATTTCCAAGACTGAACTTGTAAAATGAGGTACTGAACATTCAGATGACATCATGTAATTATCCCTTTCCTCGTAGAACTTGCATTTTGACATACCCAGAATTTATTCTATAAATTAATCACTTATTTACACTACTATGTGATGCTAATTTCTGAAAGCATACTTCACGGATAAATTTGTACAGTAGACCTTTAGTCTAGGTAACCAATTAAAATTCCATAGCTCTGCAAAAGTGTATAAACCTATGTGATGATACTTTCTGAATGTATACTAACTGCCAATATTGTAGGTTCTATGGTATATACTTTGGAAAATCAGTATTGAAAAGCACTCCCCAATTAAAAATGTACTAACATTCTAAATCATACGACTCTACAAAACATACAAGAAGGTCATACGGGTTAGTATGAGAGAGCAGGTACCCATATGCCCATAGTAAATCACATAATATCGTGGTACCAGCAAAATTCAAGCCTGCAATCTCATTTTTACTATCACGAAAAGTTTGTGTTTTTCATGACAGACGTGAGACTTATGTGTAAGAAAATAACAACATAGAATAGCTTAGTCAGTTAAAAATTGAACCCAGAAAGAAAAATATCTTATGTCATTTCCTTTTATGACCTATGCCATGTAATACTAATTATCCTAGAGAAAGATGCTAAAAAAGGTATTTCCTTGAATATTCTCAGCACTAATAGCATATGAGATACTAATTAGCATATCAGATACTAATTATTTACTTGAAAAATAACAGATAACATTTTAAATAATAATAGAGCAAAATCATAGCAATGAACCTCCCTTCATTCCTGATGGTTCTGAAATTCAGCGGAGCTCTCGGCCTTCAAAATATGGTGCAACTGAGTTGCTTCTTGGGCTGAGTGTCAGTGACAAGAAAACTGAACCAGATGAAGGTAAAGTTAACGCTATGATAGGGCATTCTAATCAACAATTTCTTGCACGTGTTGGAGCTATCGAATTGGATGATGAAGGGAAAGTACAATCTAGAACTCAAAGGAACGATCTCTATAGCATCTTACCTTGGGTAGATGGTGTTGCATGGCTATTTTTAATCATTGGTCTTGAAGATGTCTCTGCAATTGCAAAGGCTGTTAATGATGCGTCAAATCATTACCACACAGAAGAGCACCACGTGGTCCTGCAACAGAGACAACCAGTCAAAATATTTGAGGTACAAGCTAGACTAAAAGAATTAAAGTATAATCTATTTATCGTTGCAGGTTTGCACATCTGTCTATTTCTTTGTTGATCATCACTGACTAATTAACCTGAGATGCAAGAACTCATTGGCATAAGCCAATAAACTAAATTACTCGTTGCCTAAAAACACCCCAACTCTCCATAACAGATCCTTTTTAAATAGTGTAGATGTAGATGTAGATAAGAAAGACTCCAACAGGAAACATAATGACAGATGGTTAGCATGCAGGCAGGTACCTGGTCCGACACAACCTGAGTTGGCTAGCACAGCTTCAGCCTGAACACGAGGAGGCGAGTCCTGGAACAAGGATTTCTTGACAGATGAACCAGTAACATTGCTTAAATCTGCAGAAAATGGCAGAGGGTATTCAGACCTACTGACCAGGTACCTGCAGAGGGGGTTTAACAACACATGGCAGTGCCGGAGAAGTGTGCAAGTATGTAGGTACACATTTTGTTATGCAAGAGGGATCCTGACCTGAAAATAAAGGATAAATCAGCAAAGGTGCCGAGAGGATATGGTTAGAAGAGGGTAAAACTATGGAGTGAGACATTTGATGTCAATAATTTGACAGATAGGAATCAGTCAGTGAAATAATATCTGGGTACACTTGCTTAAACAGAGGTTGTCCACACATCTAAGCGTATATATCAAACCCATTTTTAACAGAGGCCTCTGGTGTTGTACCACACAGGTTACCGAGGAATTATATATTGCCCATTTGTATTTCTCATACTTTCCAACTTGTTAAAAGACCTAAGTACCTAACACACATGCAACCTATATACACAACCATAAGAAACCGTGCTCTAAAATTTACCTACACATAGAAAACCAAATCAGAGATATAAAGATGTGAATGAAGTCAAAGACTCTCAAAGATGGCGTAACTGTACTCATTTTTTTTTCTAGCGATGATTTTCCTGTCTTAGCCTCAGGAGTTTATATTGTTATTTCAGCAGGATATTCAATATCTACGCGGATAATAAGCAAAACTATTTTCCCATTATTTTGAAAGCATGGACTACATGATCAAATCAGCCGCAGAAAACAAAGACCAGTGTTAATCATTCTGAAAAAACAGAGAAACAACAGTTTAGCTAGTGGAAATAAACCTACAAGTCGTCCCATCTCTCTTCCAGCAGTGGAAGAAGCAGATCGATGCTAGAACTCAGATGTCGCCGCGTAAAGTATGGCAAAAATTTCTAATGAAACTGGACAAAATAAGGAACCAACCCAAGGCATGACGCTGGCCGAACCGGTAGGCATGGACTCGAAGTACGAAACCCTTGGTTGTTCAGGTCTGAGAATGTGCTTTGACCTATGAAAATCAGAGTTCTTTCGTCAGTACAAAGAAAACAAAAAAAATCAAAATCTCTAGAATTATCATGTGAAAATAAATCCGATTGTCATATTTTATTATCTTCACTGAATTACTTATAGCGTGATGAATGAAGCATGCACACAGATGCTGTTAAACAGGAACAGCTAAGCATATTCTTATCCAAGTAAGCAATAAATACTATTAGGATTTATATGAATAAATCAATTAGAGATATTCACCTGGGGTTTGCAGCATTGATATAGTGAAGCTAAGGCATAGGTAGATAGCACATAACAAATTATGACGCATGGACGTAAGGTAAAATGTATAAAGCATCAAAGACATAGCGAACCTGAATGCATAAATAAAGCATCAAAGACAGTACAGCTCGTGCTTAGTTTGGAGTATATGCAGCAAAAGTAAGCACCACTGAATCTAAATCGTCCAATATAACCGAGAATGGAAGCAAATCTAGTGGATGGAAATATTAAGAGAAAGCTTAAATTATGTCAGGTTTGCAATCATACAATTATGTCAGCTTTGCAATCATACATAGCAGTACATACCAATTGCAGAGAGAGAGAACCCATTTAAGTAAAAGGAAGAAGTGTAGATGTGAAAGTCAGATCTATGAAAAAGCTTATAATCACAGAGTACAAAAAGTCTAATTGGTTAATAACATTGCACACTTATGCACAGCTAGTGTTCGTCAAATAATTAATAAGAGAAGAAAATTATACTGCAGAACACATACCTAGGTCTGCAGTAGAAAGGCAAGTGCGTTTGACCTTCCTATCCTGAAACCTTAGACCAGGCGCCGCAAAATGTTGTCCTCAACATCCTATGAAAAGGAATGAATTTCAAAACTTATGTTTGCATCACAAAAGGACATAAGAAATGTGCAGCTTATCAAAATGCAAGTTAACATTCTTAAAATCGAAGCTGAATATCCAAACAAAATAGGTAGCAACCTCATAACTGCTTCGCTTTGATTGGAAATGAATAATCTCTGAAACTGTTATTTTTATAGCTATAATATTGTATGATACAGCAGAAAAATATAAATACAAAATTCATGGAAAATTGATTCAGGTGAACCATGTTGTATAGAATATATACAATTGACAATAGAAAAAGAACCATGGTGTATAGAACATCTCTTTTTACACACCTGCTATACACCATCTCTTTTTGTTTTCTCCACCTCTGAAAAGTATAGAACATGCAGGTTTACATTATATTGGCAAAATGCAGACCAAAGAAAAACTTTGATTGCAAAGTGGGCATGCTAGAAAAGTCAACTAAACATATGTCATTGAAGAATGATATGTGTGTAAACTGGTGATAAACGGAAGACCCAAAAGTTGGGATGAATTCCTACACGGGAATGTTAACATCAAGATTTTTACACCAGCAACTAAATCTGTTGCACCATATACTCTCTTCCTGAATACAGTAGCAAGAAATCTTCATCGTTCTCTTTTAAAAAAAGTACCAAGCTGAACCACCATAAGCCACGAAGATCATTTTGCTAACTAATCTGCAGGACATGAAATACTGAAAAAATGCAAATATTGGTGTCTTGATTTGCATAACCAATTATGATTGATATTTATTTTGCTCACACGTACAGCACAAAAAATGGATCAGATAAGAGAGAGGAGAACCTGAATCCTCAAGGTAGCACCACCATTATCAGCAGATGCAGTTTTTCCTTGCCGCTCGGCCGCCGGGCATGACATCGAGCTCCCCTACGTCAAAGAATATGTTTTTTCCCATGTATTTACCCACAAAAAAAAGTACAGAAACTGAGAATGAGAGATGAACCTGGGATCACGATGGCCACCCGTCCCTCCTCCTGGAGCTGGCTGGCAGAGCAGAGGTGATAATGGTGGCTTGAACTGCTAACGTTGATTCGGTAGAAAGCGGGGCGGGCGGAGCTCCAACCAGCCGCTACTCGCGACAGCGGGATGCACTGCTCCCGTCTTCGGCCACCTCCTCCAGCGCCTATGTCACTCGTCATGCATCATCTTTACCGGATAGATATTCAGATAAGCAACCTCAAAAGGTAAGAGAAAAACCCATGAAATCCAGACCATAACAATGACAGCAGGGACGAAATGAAGCCGCTGTGCTGGCACAAGAACTACAGATCCCAAGAAAGCATGACTATATTCCACGTGGGATGCACCAATCAATGGTGAATTCAGGATCCATCACGGCCAATCATAAATTATTTAGTAGGAAACCAAGCATAAGCATTACATACATCTTCTAGAGAGTACCAGTCCTTGTTCAGATAAACCTGCACCACAAACAACAATGAAACTGTATTAATCCATTTTCTACACAATATGCAAGATAAGTTTTAGGCAACCATATTTAGGTGACTACACTGCATAAATTTGAATGGAAAACAAATAACATAAGCAAACATACATGAAATAAACAATGGATGTACCTGTACACAGAAGGCTCCCAATGTCAAAAATAAACCACCAGTAAACATTTCAGTGACCCCAAATCTTAATGTAGCAGTTCTGGAACAAAATCCAAATGCGTGGAGCGAGGCGGGAACTCCACTTCTTGGAAAAACGACCCCAACGACATCCTCCTTGCCAAACCTGCCACCAGATTATGAAGTGAACACAATAAAAAGGAAGCCTTCCTTCAGATCTGGATGCATCCATACCTGGCCAGTCCATGCCAATGGATCTGACGGGCATGGATTGATGAATACTGCAGATGAGAGAGAGAAAGAGGATGAGGAGGAACCTGCAGATCGAAGAAGAGGCCAGGGCAGCAGGCCGTCATGCTGTTGGTAACCGGAGTCTAGGATCGTTGACGGCGCTCCGCCTCCTCGTCCATGGCGGGATGTTTCCATTTGCCTCTCCCTGCTCCAGTGGTCGAGCCCAAACTCTAGCGCCGGCCATCATCTTCCCTGCGCCGAGGAATACAACCCCCACGGCGATGGAGGTGGGGAGCGCTACCGGTGATGGTGACTGCGGCTAGGCGGCCGGCGCTCCACCAGCGGCGCCACCCCCGCGCGGTCGGCCCGTTCTCACGACCCATCGGCGGCGCTGCTTCGCGCTCGTCTGCTTAGGGAGAGAGAGGAGGAGGTAAGACAAGAGGGATGGAGAAGAGCCAAAGGAGGGAGAGGCGTGTACCTGAGAACGACTGTCGGCGGTGCTGCTTCATGCGATGGCGGCGCCGGTGTCGTCGCGCAGGCACACGCTTGCCGCCGCCGTTTCCATTCGCGCGCTCGCCGCCGCCCTCGCCAGGCGCGCCTTCGCCGCCGCCCTCTCCAGGCGCGCGCTCGAGGCCGCAGCCGCCGCCGTCGCCCAGGCGCGTGCTCGCGCTCGCCGCCGCCGTCGCCAGGCGCGCCTTCGCCGCCGCCGTCTTCAGGCGAGGAGATCGCGAGGGGATTGGGGAGGAGAGGCTCGGGAGGGGATTGGGGAAGATGAGCACGCGAGGCGATTGGCGGGCCGGCGGCTAGGGTTTCCCTCCGTGGGATGCTGCCTTTTATACCCACACGGCTGAAATACCGAAAATACCCCTGCGGGGTGGAGATCCACTGGCCGACTCCAATGCGCACCGACGGAGATCCTAGCCACGGTCGCTGACGTGCGGGGCCGGCAAAGGTGGGGCCCACATGGCAGCCGGAGGCGGGTAACAATTGGCCGTTGCATGGGGTTAGCTAGCAGAATTGAGCCAGGAATCAACGGCCGAGATTAGCCTGCCAGGAAGATCGGACGGCTGAGAAGCTGAAATCGCTGTGAGAGCCCCATGGGGATGCAACAATTATACCTTTAGATTGGTAAGCAACCGTGGTATGTCCCGTGATGTTTTGGCTATCACGTCATCCGTCGTATCTCCTACGTCTGGGTAAGAAGATGGTTTGCCGCTGAAGAAAGTTACTCTTTTGCCTTCGGTAACTATTTCTTCCCGCTGCACAGGGTGATAATCATCGGCCAGTGAAGGTGATGGAGCGGCGATCGAGTGGAGGTGAGCAGAGACCCAGCACTGCGACGCGTTGAAAATTGTGGCCACCGACAAGACACGACTTGCTAGGTGGGTACGCTCTATCGTTGATAGGACAAGGCTTCTCGCAAAAAAAAAAAAAAAAGATAGGACAAGGCGTGGTGAAAAGCAGCCCAAAGCGCCGCACCTAATGTATATCAGCACACAGAGCTGTATTACACGCAAACGATGCTCCCTCTTCTCCATTGGCAGTAGTGATGGTGACACTGGAGATCAAATGAATGTAAAGAGGTAGAAGGATAAGGAGGAAAACAGTGCCCCATGAATGTGGTTGATGCACCTAGAAAATTAATGTTAGAGCATCTCCAGTCGCGTCCCCCAAAGCGTCCCCCAAAGGGATTTGGGGGACGCCGTCCAAAAAAGCGTCCCAGTCGCATGCCCCAAAGGCCGCTTCGCTCCGGACGTCCCTCAAATCTTGTCCGGCGTCCCTAGCCCATCCCCTGTGTATAGAGTCTCCATCGGGGACGCCGGACACGGTTTTTACACTTGCTTTTTGTTTGGAGGTCGCGTTTGGGGGACGTGGCTAGGAAAGGGACCTTCTCCAAACGAAAATTTCGTCCGGACGTCCCCCAAACGAAAATTCGGCGCTATTGCCGGACGTCGTTTGGGGGACGCGACTGGAGATGCTCTTAGTCTGCTACGTATTTAGTTGCGGCTGATCCCATTTTCAAAATTCAAAATTTTAAAAACAAAGCCTGAGTTTGTTTGATTATTTCAACAACATATTTGAATGAATTTTCGTAGCAACTCCATGATCATTATTTTCTTGTCTGTCTGTAGTTAACTCTGAAGTTTTTTCGGATGCGAAAGGTTGTCATGTGGACTTATGGGTGGTTCATGTGACGCTGGCTCTAGAGGCACGTATGATTTGTACTCTGAACTAGGCCTTCTATTATTATGTCTTCTTTTGAGTAAATGTCTCTCTATAGCTGTTACATCCAGTCCCATGTATTTTATTCATATCCACACATCTTCAATATTTATACGTTGTAATCGCAAAAAAAATGTATACATTGCGCACTATGTTAATTGTTGTCGTTTAGATATATTTTGTGCAGACGAGATCAGATTTTGTCCGGTTCATCTTAGCAGTGCCTTATAGTAAAATTCTAGATAAAGGAAAAGCTAAGTTGCAAACACCACAAGAACAAACCATGATTACCCTCTTCTTGTTGGAACAAAACTCCATGGGCGCCCTGCTAGTATGTTCTAGTATTTTGCTAAATCATCCCTAATAATACAAACTTATATCTGACACCATGGTACACATAAATGTTGTGGAACTTTGCAAGTGTGATCCTCTGTCCCCAGTCTGACTGTTTCTCATATTTTTACATTTTACTAGTGTTCACAGATGAATTTACAACTTTCAAGGTACGTAACATTTTCTTTACAAAGATCATCAACCTCAGGGCATCTCCAGCGGGCCGACGCATTTCGGATGCCCGAAATGTCCGTTTGCGTCGGCCCGCGGACGCGTTGTGGGCAGGGCGACCGTTTGCGTCGGGGGTAGCTCCAGCGGTGCGGAAGCATATTTTATCCCGGGACAGCGTCAAGGTCGTTTTACGTCCCATCGAGGACTGCCGCCGGCGATTAACTGTTCCCGCGCGGCGACGATCGTTCCCGCGCGCGCCCAATACATTGGCAAGTTTCGCCGGCGTTTCGCGCGCGCGGGAAACGCCCTGCGCGCCAACGCCGTTTCCCGCCCCGCCGTGGCTATATATGGTGGACACCGGCGGGGGCGACGGGCACACCTCAAGCTACCATCCATCCATGGCCGACGTGGTGGCGATACAGGCGGCGGTCCAGGCGGCAGCGGAGGAGGAGGCCCGGGCGGCGGCGGCGGTCCAGGCGGCGGCAGAGGAGAAGGAGGCCCGGGCGACGGCGAAGGCGGCGGCTACCAAGGTGGCCGTTGCGACGGTGACGGCCCTGTGGGACAGCTCCCTGGCCGAGGCCCTCGAACGCCGCAGGCGGCAGGACGAGCAGTCCGTTCGCCGGCGTGCGCGGCGCGCGGAGTGCAAGAAGCGCTCCCGCTTCGACGACGGCGCCGGCCCATCCGGCGGCCAGTAGTAGGGCGCGCGACTGCGAGTAACCGAGGCCGGTGTAGGCCGCGCGACGGCGAGTAGGTACGGCCGTTGTAGTTTTAGGTTAACTCGACTAACCATCTCTGTAAAGATGGTCCTTTTCGCCAATCAATAGTAATGAAAAAATCTTTTGCTTACCTAGTCACTGCCGACCGGGCTCGGATGTACCCAACGCGGATATTTTCCGCGACCGCCGAGCGTCCGCGGAGACGCAAACCTGGCGCATATTTGGGCCAGGTTTGCATCTCCGTGGACGGCCCGGTCACTTTGCGTCACCCCGCTAGAACAGGCCCCAGACGCATTTCCGGTCACGGCGGACGAAAACGGTCGCTCGCGCCGGCCGCTGGAGATGCCCTCAGTGGTACTTACATGAAACTCTGAACTTGAATATAACCTGACACTATTGCACACACTATCCTCACTTTAGTAACAAGCAAAATGCATAATCTGAACACAACTGCTGTTCACTATTGTCTGCAGGGGAATATCTCATAGTCCTGTTTACTAAATCATTCGGAACAGTACAAGCTAACCTCACACTGTTGCACACATTATACAGGATTTGGTAACAAACAAAATGCATAATCTGAACACAACTGCTGTTCACTATTGTCTGCGGGGGCATATCTCATACTCCTGTTTACTAAATCATTTAGAACAGTACAAGCTTATATATGACGGTCTGCTGGACACAACTATTATTTGTGAAACATGAGTCCAAACTCAAGCGTGATCTAAGTCCTAGCTTGTACTATTTCTCGTATGTTTTGGCGTTTTCTAATACTCCTTTGTATTAATTGTTACTAATATGAATGTATTTAGATATATTTTAGTTCTAGATACATTCCATATTACCGGTAAGTAATATGAATCAGAGGGAGTACCCGAAAAAAACACTTCAAATATGAGTTCTACCCATTCCCTCTTGGCTTTGAACCTAAACATCATGTTATCGTCATATCCAGATTCCACATAAAAAGATGTAGTAGAACATGTATTCGTGTTCGGAGAAAATTATTACTATTGTTATCTTTTGATGGTATGGTCTCGTAATTTTCTTTCGCTTCAGTTTTTCAAAAAGCACTACCAGGATTGATTGGTTGTGGTTTCATAGCGTATTAATTTGATCACACATGCATGCTAGTAAACAAATATGCGACGAACAAAAGTGTTATTGCTCAATGCCTTCAGATCTTAAGGCATCTCCAATAGATGCTGAGCGATCGTTTGCGCCCGTGTAGTTTGGAAATGCGTCTAGAATCGGGTTCAGCAGCCTGAAACGTAGTGTTCGGGCTATTCGCGGAGACGCGAACCTAGCCTAAATATGTGCCTCGGATGCGTTTCTGCGAACGCGCATAGTGTCCGCTCGCGTCTGGCGGATGTTTCGTCGGGCCCGCCTGCTAGTGACCCAGGCTCGATGCGTCTTCTCAGACGCGACAGGGCGCCAATGCGTCGCTTCGGCAGTCTGCGCCATGTTAATAGCAATGCCTCGCCTGCCGAGCGGCCGCCGCCCACCTCTGCCAACGAAGTAATGGCGATGACACGCATGCCACGTCCCTCGCCTGCCTTCGGCATATATAAAGTGGGCGCGCGCTCATCTTTCTCATCCACTCCCCACACAAAACCTAGCCGCCACAACCTCCACTATAGCGTCGTCTAGCTCTTCCTGCGACGCAACCAGTCCCGCAAGAAACTCCATGGCGGGTCTAGGTTGCCAGCGAGGTGGTCGAGGCATGGCCGCCCCCGGGGCCAGGGCCGTCGTGGTGGAGCAGCTACGACCCCATGGTCGACGTCGCCTGTGACGTCGTTGTCTTCGCAGGAGAGCCGGTGCTTCGAGTTCCAGCTCTGCATCGACTAGAACCCCCTCGGCATCAAGCGCCCCGGACAAATTCGCCAAGTTCGTTGATGGCGTCGAGCCGACCGAGTTGCAGCTACAGGAGGCCAGCTGCAACTTTTGCCAGTGGCCTGTCGAGGTCTTGTTCGACGGGCGGGGCAAGATGTACCTGCACACCGGGTGGGACAAGTTCGCCCGCGACCTCGCCCTCGAGACCAGCTGCCAGCTCACCTTCCTCTACGAGGGGATGGCGACATGATCATCAAGGTGTTCAACGGTACATCCTGCCGCAGGCACTACCACACCGACGAGTCCGGCTCGGACACTGACAATTAGAACTGTCAGAGTGTTCTTTCTTTGCAACGAATATGTCCGCGGGCCAATTGAAGCCACTAGTGGAGGTTTCTGTATGTTCTTCCTTCGGAGGAATAACACTGCTATCATTGTTAGCTGGATTTTCTAGTTTAGATGAGTGTCCAAGAATGTTCTTTCTTACGAAATCTGCGAAACCGACAGTAGTTAGGTTTCCTTGTTTTGTAGTTTTATAACTATGTATTAGTTTGTGTAAACCATGTGCCAAACTATGCGTTAGTTTATGTAAAATCATGTTCCCAGTTATATATTAGTTTGTGAAATGTTTACAACTCTGTTTAAATAAAAAGAAAAAAGTGAAAAAAAATGCGTCTCGGCCCGCTGGAGCCACCCCAGACGGAAACAGATGTACGAACAAAAACGACAATTTGCGCATCCACGAGACGACGCAAACGGACACCCGAAGGCAATTTAAGTCGTTTTATTCACCCATTGGAGATGCCCTCCAACGGGGCGATCCAAGCCGGACGCGTTGGCCCATCCGGATGGGACCGTTTGGGTGGTTGCACGGATACGAGGACACGCGGACCAGGCCGACAGTCTGTTTGGGTCGCGCACTGCGCCCAACGCGTGGACACACCGCAAAAGTCAAATACAACAAAAAAAGAAAACGAAAACAATTAAACCTAAAACATATTTCATTAAACATATGCCCTATTGTGGGCAAATTTATACATATGATTTATTTTGGGTAAATTTAAAAACCCAAAAGAAAGCCCTCTATATGGGCTTTAAACTAAAAAATATATATAACCCTAGACTAGGGTTTGAGGAGGACGCGGTGGCCGCCGGTGCACCGTCTAGCCCCTGTGGACTTCGTCGCCGTGGGCGTCGATGATGTCCCCGGGCAGCGATGTGTTGTTGTGGCTCGAGCGCACCGGGGACTCCGGTCACGGTGACCACTGGGCCTCTGCCCAGGCCGAGTGGGGGTCCGGAGCCGCCCGCTGCTCCGCCGCAGCAGCCCGCAGCTCCGCCTCCTCCCTAATCCGGAGATGCCTCTCCTGCTCCGCCAGGCGCTGGCCTCCTGGCCCCTGGCCTCCTCCTGCCGGAGCCTGGCCTCGTCGCGCCGCTGCAAGGCCTCCTCCTGCCGGCGGGCCTGGCCGAGGAACGCCCAGGCCTCGGCATCCTCAGCCGCCCGCCGGGCCTCCTCCTCCATCGCGGAGGTGCGGATCACCGCCGCGAGCTGCGACCACTTGGCCTCCTCCTCCGTGATGGACAACGCCAGAGCGACGCGCATGTCCGGGTCGTCGTCCTCTTCCGGCTTCGGCACCAGCGGCGCGGGTTGCACCAATGTCGCGCCGACGCGGCCGGCCTCTCCGATGTAGAGACTGCCGCGGTGTCTGGCAACACTCAACGCCGGCGCAAGATGGCGGCTACTGCTGGGCTCGCCGTCGTTGGCGCCGGGAGCAAAAGCCCTCTTCGGGGCCACGGCGATGGTTGCGAGCGCGTGGAGAGGTGGACTGCGAGTGCGGAAGTGGACTAGACAGGGACAGTCCCCTACGAGTCCACATTTAATAATAATCACGCCCCCTACCGACAGCTGAGCCAAGGGAGGCAAGCAGCCTAACGCACGAGGACGCCGCGTGCCATCCGCGGCCACACAAACCTGGCCCAAATTTAGGCCGAGTTTAGATCGTTCCGAACACCACGACCAACGGCATTTGTGATGCGTGCACGCGTTGAGCTGCATTTGTTTTCATTTTAACCCATCCAGATAGGAGGGCACTGAATACGTCACCGCGTTAGAGATTGCCTTATCGTATCAGTTGACTTTTTTTTTAGATAAAAGGCCAGAAGTGGCCCGACTTTAAATTAATAAAGCCAGCGAAGGTTCCAGTAGCATACAAACGGCTGCGGCAAACAGCTTAGCCAAAAGAGCGATAAAAACAACAGACACACACCCCGGGGGCGGCACCCCACAACGACCGCACTAAGGATGGCTGGAAGAATTACGCCGCGGCCCTGGGCTTTGGCTTCTTGGTCTCACGGACGCGTAGAGCTCCCTCAGCTTGCTTGTCAGCCGTCTTAGATCCTCCCGGTCTCCTTGTTTTACCTTGACGGTCCAGAGCTGCAGGAAGATACAAATTTTGAAAATCAGGTTAGCGGGGTTGTTTAACAGCTTCTTTTCAATAGTAAGCTTATTGCGCACAGTCCAAAGAGCCCAAGACTGAGCAAGGAAGAGGATCCAGAGTAGTCTCCTGGCCCTCCCAGAGAAACTAGAGAGGATATCATGGAATTGTGAAAAATTGGCAGGACACCAATTGCAGCCCAAAACAGTGCGCAGCGCGCTCCAAGAGAATCTTGCCAGCGAACAGGAAAAAAGGATGTGGGACGAGTCCTCCAGGGCGCCGCAGAGTGCACACGCCCCCGAAGCGGGACCGTTTCTGCCCGCCACCAAGGAACTGGAGGGGAGCCTGTCAAGGATGAGCAGCCAGGCAAAGATCTTGATTTTGAGCGGAACTCTGGCCTCCCACACGTCCTTGTGATAAGCAACTGTCGCCCCTTGCGAAAGTTTGTGGTACATGGATTGGACGGAGTAGAGGCCAGAAGGGGACAGATGCCAGATCACCCTGTCATGCACTTGAGAGGCAGAGAAAGCCTGAAGTTGGACGGTGAGCAAGTTCCATTGATTCATACCCTCACGGTCCAAGGAGCGACGGAACCTGATGTGTGGCCCGCCCGGAGCACACACGGAGGCCACCAATTGGTTTGTGTCTTCGCAGACAGAAAATAAGTAAGGGAAGGTGTCTTTCAGGGGTTCCCGCCCTATCCACCAGTCAGACCAGAAGCGAGTGCGGCGGCCATTGCCAACAGCGTGTTTGGCTCCAAGCTTGAAGTAGTGCTTGATCTTGTGGATATTCTTCCAGAACTGGGAGCCACCTTGGCCCGAGCCTGAGAAGAGGTCATACGCATCCGGATACTTAGCCTTGATGATCTTGGACCAGATGGTGTCTTCGTCGTTGTACAGCTTCCAGACCCATTTAAGGAGTAGCGCAATGTTCATTTTCCTCGAAGAGAGGAGGCCCAAGCCCCCCATGTCCTTGGGCCGGCACACCGTGGGCCAATTAACCAGGTGATACTTGCACTTAGCCCCTGAGCCTTCCCAGAAGAACTTGGAGCGATGAGAGCCGAAGCGGGCGTGGATCCCTTCGTGAAGGAGAAACAGGCCCATGGCATAGATAGGCGTGTTGTCAAGGCAGGCGTTGGAGAGAATAAGTCTCCCACCTGAGGAGAGTAATCTGCTCATCCAGGGTTCTATACGGTCAGCCAACTTTCTTACAAGAAAGAGCCATTGTTCGAGGCGCAGTTTCCGATCAGAGATGGGCAAACCAAGGTAGAGGAAGGGGAAGGATCTCAGCTTGCAGTTCAACTTGTTGGCGACTCTGATCTGTTCATCTCTAGGTTGGCCCATGACTATGACTTCACTTTTGTGGTAGTTAATCTTGAGACCAGACATGTCCTCAAAGCACATCAAAAGGAACTTGAGGTTGACAATGTCTTCGTCCGTGTTTTGGATCAGGATGAGGGTGTCGTCCGCGTATTGGAGGCGAGAGATGCCTCCAGGAAGAAGATGAGGGACAACACCGTGGATGTGGCCCGCCACGCCGGCAGCAGAAAGAATGCCGGACAGCGCCTCCCCAATGAGGTTGAACAGCAGCGGCGAGAGAGGGTCCCCTTGACGCACACCTCGTTTGTTTCTAAAGTACGGGCCGATCACCCCGTTGATAGAGATCGCAGTCTGGCCGCCAGACACAAGCTGCAAGATCCTATGAATATAGCCTTGATTGAAGCCTTTGGCTCGGAGCACTTCCTCAAGGAAGCCCCAGTTGACCCTGTCGTATGCTTTCTCGAAATCTAGCTTGAGCAAAATCCCTCCAAGCTTTTTGACTCGCAGCTCATGGACTATCTCAATAAGGGCGAGCGGGCCTTCCAGAATATTCCTTCCCCGGATGAAGGCCGTCTGGAAAGGGCTTATGATTTTGTTGGCGACGGGATCAAGGCGGGAAGCATAGGCTTTGGAGATAATCTTGAACACCACGTTCATGAGAGAATTAGGACGGAACTGGGACACCAAATCAGCACCAGGGACCTTGGGAATCAGCGCAAGAATTCCAAAGTTGAGTCTAGAGATGTGTTGCGGTCAGAAACCCACCGGCGAGCAGCGACGGGCAACACAGTAGAGCCGGGAGGCTCCCAGGACTGTGGCTGGCCCTGGTCCCTCCGAGCGACGGACCGCAAAGACTCGGCACGCACGTCCGATGCTCGGTGCAAGGGCGTGCCACCTGACCTATACCTGGTCGGGAAGGTGATGGATGTGCCTCGCTTAGTTTCCTGCATGGCATACACGTAAACATTAAATACGAGCCTCGATCGGCTCTCGAGTTGTCCTGTGAATCGGCTCAAAGAGCCGATCCACCCATGATCCGTACGAGGTGTACGAATATATGGTGGTCCTGCTTGATCAAAATAAAGCTAAAACGACCTACTACGATTTAGGGTTTTCACCACATAATCGGAACATCCTACTCGTGATTGAGCCTGACGGCCACGCACGGTGATCGTAAACCGACCCTAGACAAGGCCTAAAAACCAACACGAGGTTGATCCCCGGAACATCCTGTCTAGGGCTAGCAAACTACACCCTACGCGCCACTGGATCCTTCAACCCGTTTGTAGGGCCTAACTATGCAGATATTAAACTAATCCTTGGAGAACAAGGAGCAATCATAACGGATCGGATCTACTAAATAATGATCAAGCGGGGTGCCGCCCTTACACCTAAGATAGGTGTAAGGGCGGCTAGACGTCTCAGGGTTGCACGACGACAGCATATGATACGATGAACAATGCTAACCCTAACACGTCTAAGATAACTACGTTGCTCGCCATCAAAAAGGCTTCGATACGAGCAACGCATGAACAACGAATAAGCATGTACTGCCTAGATCGCAAGATGCGATCTAGGCAAGCATGATGCTTACCCGGAAGAAACCCTCGAGACAAGGGAGTTGGCGATGCGCCTAGATTGGTTTGTGGTGAACGTGATTGTTGTTTATTTCATAAACCCTAGATACATATTTATAGTTCGTAGACTTTCTAACGTGGGAATAATCCCAACCGTGCACGAGCCAAACTCTAACTAACCGACACGTATCCTATCATATTTACAGATACAAGGGCAAACTAGCCCAAACTTCGTGTACAAGGCCGGTTCGCGTATTCTTCCATGTATATTCTTCAAGCCCAATCTTGATCGCGGCCCACCTCTGATCCGGTCAATTTCTGGTGATAACACATGCCCCCCTGGTTTTGGAATTGATAATTCCAAAATCACCCTGCTTTTTCTTCATCGGGTCATGTCGTGGCAGAGCAAAACCGTCGCAGTATTCTTCATCATGATGCCTTGCCTTCTCAACTTCTCTGCAAGATTTGATAGCTTTAGCATCATTTCCTCGGAAACTGCAATGGCATTAAATCTCCACTAGGCTCCCCCTTATTTAACTGTGCCGACAGATTCGCCTCTTCATCCCCCTCCTCTGTTCTAGCTATCGGCACCGAAAAACCCTCTTTCCCTGTAGCAATGTCTTCCTCTTCCTCCATCTCCTCAGGCCTCTCTCTCCAATCTTCCTCCTCGAGCGAGCAGGAGTGGAACTTTGATCCCGTGCCAGATGGCCCACCCGAAGCACTCATCGGGTCAGATGGTGACTTACCTCTGACCGATGGGGAAGACGACCTCGGGTTCCTCATCGAAGGGGAACTGAAGAGCGAGAGCGAAGACGACCTCCACTCCTGGGCGAACTCCACCTCCTCCGACGAGGAGGAGGAAGAAGAAGAAGAAGAGGAAGAAGAGGAAGAGGAGGAGGATGATTCCTCCTCCTCCGCTGGGTATCCGCCGGCGAAGCGCTTCCGCGCTTGGGCGGACAGCGAGGATGATGATGATGATGAGGAAGAAGAGGCTCCGACCGAGGGCTGGGGCAGCAGCGACGAGGAACTCTCTGGAAGCAGCGCCGACGGCAGCTACAATGGCGACGATGAGGACAGCGACGACCCCTAGAACAGGGGCCAATTAGTGTAGGACTAGTAGTAGCAGTGCACTAGGCATCGGATGCCCCTTTTGAGAGCCATCGGCTCTTTCTTATAAAGCCGTTCCTTTGAATCAATAAGAATTGTTCTTCCAATTTGACTCTCAATTAATCCAATTTCAAGTCAAGCACTTCTCAAATTCAGACTGTAATTTTATATCTAACCATAATACTTTGCAATCCTATAGCCGATGGCTGTTCATCGGCTGTTTTGAGAATCCAGTCTCCTTCATCTTCTTGCAGCAACAGGACGGTCCAGACCCTGTAGATGACGACGGCTTCCCTTTCAGGCTCCTTTCCGCAGCTCTAGTAGTCTTCTTCTGCAACAACTCACCGCTTTCGAAGAAAGTTATGATGCGAGGTCAGCCGATGACACTCCAATCGGCTTCCAAAAACAGAGTGTCTACCAAATCAGCTGCCCCCGAGCCTCAGTTAAGGTGAGAACAGTGGCGAGGACACACAGTTCAGTCCAAGGGCCTTGAACTCAGGCAATTGAGACAGCCACCATGCAGAGGTCCTAGCCATTCCTACGAGCGTAGCTGAGAAGGTGGCCAACTTAGCCAGGCCGACGGAAGATACACCGGAGCCGATCACCTTTTCTTCCTTTGAAAGCCGATATTGCAGACGAAACACCAACGGCCTAATGAGTAAAAGGTTGGAGGTTGTCCTTGAGGCTGAACTGAAAACCGACTTGGTCGAAATCCGTGTCTTGAACACGCAGCTGGTAGATCTTGTGTAATTGTACTAGAGTCGATGGCTGTGCATCGGCTGTATACCATGAGAATTTTTTTTACTGGCCGATTTTTCTATCGGCCCCCAATATTTCACTGCACATGTATCGCACATGTTCATCTGATTAGGTGCCCCCCGAGCCGAATCTGTCAGGTAACTGCGGATATCGGCTCTGTAGTTAGCCAAGGCACTGTGTTTGAACGTCGGCTCCGTTAGGACTAATGTTGACTCTCATCAACCGACGTAAAACCGCTGCCCATTAGATCGACGTTGAACACAGGCAGAACGTATGGTGAGGACAATTTTGGCCGATTGCTGGAATCGGCCTCCACGCTGACTGAATCGCTCAATGAAGGTTTTTTGCAATGTTCCTTCATCGATCTTTGGGGCCGATCCCAAGGATCGGCCTTGCCACGTTTGTCCATAGGTTTGTTCTTGCTATACGGTCAGGCCGGTGGATAAGACCAGCCTAACCCCGTCCTTCGTCACGTCGATGCGCTCGCAGTCGTCCAAATTGATGCCTGAGAGTGGATCTTGGCCTGTTGTCTCCCAAGTGTTCATGCCAGCCGTTGAAATCTCGGCTGAGTCATCTGCATGGACGACCTCTACTTCATCTCCATCCCACTGTATTACGCATTGGTGCATCGTGGATGGAATGCAACAGTTGGCGTGGATCCAATCTCTTCCTAGCAGGATAGCATAGGTGCTCTTGCTATCAACAATAAAGAACGTCGTAGGCATGGTCTTCCTTCCTACGGTCAGATCCACGTTCAGAACACCTTGTGCGTCAGACGCTTGGCCGTTGAAATCGCTCAGTGTCACGTTAGTCTTGATCAGATCCGAGCTAGAGCGTCCCAACCGACGTAGCATGGAGTATGGCATAATGTTGACTGCCACAAACCACGTAGCTCCGGTGTCCACCAGCATCTTGTTGATAGGATGCCCATCGATATAACCTCGCAAGTACAGGGCCTTCAGATGTCTGTAGCTTCTTTCTCGTGGCTTCTCAAAGATAACCGGCCGTGGGCCGCAGTCAAGTTGTGCCACAGGTGCTTCGTCTAATCCCGGAGCACTAAACTCCGTCGGAAGGATGAACACCATGTTTGTGCCAGCCGATGTTTCATCATCGGCTTTCTTTTGTCTGGGGCGCCACTCTTTCCTTTGTGGCCGACCTTCTTCGTCCAGGGTTCGCTGAATTTTAGCGGCCGGATCAGGCCGCGCCTTCCTCAACGTGTGCAGGTATAACCTTTCGGCTTCCTCCAAACCACGTAGTCGCTGAACCCTACGCTTTTGGGAACGGCTGAGTCCATCAGGGCACCACCTTGGCCGGTGGTACTTATCTTCTTCTTCTTCATCCTCTTCCAATTCCTCGAGGTCTTCACCCGAGAGGACTCAGCGTGCTTGTTCCGAGGCGGGAGAGGCCCTAGACGTTTGAACACGGACACATTGGCTGCATCCTTCCTCTTCTGTCTACATTCTGGGCAGTTGCCGATTGTAGGAAATCGGCTCATTCCTGAATCCCAGCAGTGTCTGAAGAAGGGACAGTCCCAATGCCTATCCTCGTCGTCTTGCTCTCTTGACTTTTCCTTGGCACGGTGCTCATATCTCTCCTCATCGCGATCATGCCGACGATGTCTCCTGGCGTCCCCAGCCAGACGATCTCTTTCACCATCGTCGTTGGGTCGTCGGCGTTGGTCATATTGACTCACATACTTGTTGAGGAGGTGATCAGAGAGAGGTCGCTGATATCTCACATTCCTCACTTCTCCCTCTGTGATGTAGCGCTTGCCATCGTGACGGAGCCGATCACGTGGAACGGCTGATACGTCCAAAACGTATCTACTTTCCCGAACACTTTTGCTATTGTTTTGCCTCTAATTTGTGCATTTTGGATGCAACTAACACGGACTAACGCTGTTTTCAGCAGAACTGCTATGGTGTCTCGTTTTTGTGCAGAAATCCAACTTTCGGGAAAATCCTCGGAATTTATGCAGAAGGCCCTATTTTCCCAGAGAACTGACGGAGCCAGAAGGACAAACCAGGTGGAGGCCCGAGGGCCCCACACCATAGGGCGGCGCGGCCCAGGGGGGCCCGCGCGGCCATGTGGTGTGGCCCCCTCGGCCGGCCTCCGACGCCCTCCTTCGAACTATTTATCGCCCTCGACCTAAAAACGCACGGGGAGAAGTCGAAGTCGCCAGAAACCCTCCAGAACGCCACCACATCGCGAAACTCCGTCGCGGGAGCCAGAAGTCTCCGTTCTGGCACTCCGCCGGGACGGGGAATTGGAGGAGATCATCGCCGCCATCACCGCCAACGCCTCTACATCAACCAGCCATGTTTCCCCCATCCATGTGTGAGTAATTCCCCCGCTGTAGGCCGAAGGGGATGGTAGGGATTGGATGAGATTGGTCATGTAATAGCATAAGATTGTTAGGGCATAGTGCCTAGTGTCCGTAATTGGTACTTTGATGATATTGTTGCAACTTGTTATGCTTAATGCTTGTCACTAGGGCCCGAGTGCCATGATCTCAGATCTGAACATGTTATTGTTTCATCAAGATAATCATTGTTTATGGTCTTACCTATAAGTTGTATACACATGTCGCTGTCCGGAACCGATGGCCCCGAAGTGACAGAAATCGGGACAACCGGAGGGAATGGTAGCGATGTGAGGATCACATGCGTTCACGGAGTGTTAATGCTTTGCTCCGGTACTCTATTAAAAGGAGTACCTTAATATCCAGTAGTTTCCCTTGAGGCCCGGCTGCCACCGGCTGGTAGGACAAAAGATGTTGTGCAAGTTTCTCATTGCGAGCACGCACGACTATATATGGAACACATGCCTATTGATTGCTTTGTACTTGGACACCGTTTTATTATTATCTCGCAAATGCCCTGCTATGATTGTTACATGAGTTTCTCTCATCCATGCAACGCCCGTCATCCGTCCCCGTGCCTACGGTATTTTAATCCTGCTGTTTACTAAAATCACTACTCGCTGTCTTTGTTACTCTGCTCGTTGTTATTTCACTATCGCTATCGCTATAAAACTGTTACTATCGATAAACTCTTGCGAGCAAGTCTGTTTCCAGTGCAGCTGAATTGACAACTCCGCTGTTAAGGCTTCCAAGTGTTCTTTGTCTCCCCTTGTGTCGAATCAATAAATTGGGTTTTACTTCCCTCGAAGACTCGTTGCGATCCCCTATACTTGTGGGTCATCAAGACTATTTTCTGGCGCCGTTGCCGGGGAGCATAGCTTTATTTGGAAGTTCACTTGGATTAATATTGTTCGCTGCAAATTCTCCATCATGGGTAAACCTCGCGATTCTAAGATCGCCATATTACCATCCACCACAAGAAAAGGTACAATTCTGAGTACCTCCGCTACACTTGATTCACCATCTGTGATTGATAAACTTGTTTCACCGCCACATGCTTCACATGCGGGTACTTCTGCTGAATCTGAAAACTCTCATAATATTGATAATATTTCCGTTGTGCTTGATGATAGTGGTTCATTGGGATCCTTTCTAGATGCTACAATTGCTAGGTCTAGACAAATTGAAAATACTGAAACTCCTAATACTACTACACCTGTTAATTCACCTGAACTTGATTATTTTAGTGATGATCCTGATGAAGATTATGTGGAGCTTAATGATGATTTTATTGAAAAATGCAATGCTACTACTGATGCAAGAAAAATTAAAAAGTTGCTTGCGTAACATGCTGTTAGATATAAACTCGTCTCCCGATCCTAAGTTTGCCACATCTCCCATAAACATTAAGGATAAAGATTATGATTTTTCTCTTGATCTATCTCATATAGCTATTGTTGAGAAAACACCCTTTTGTGGTACTGAAAAAGAAAGTGCTTCGTTGAACACATGACTGAGTTATCTACTCTAAGTAGCTTGTTTTCCGATGATGTCAAGATGCGTACTTACTTTGTTGCTAAAATCTTTCCATTCTCATTAAAGGATGACGCTAAAACTTGGTATAATAGTTTGCCACCTAATTCTATTAAAAGTCCAAAAGAATTGCTTGATGTTTTCTTCCGTAAATACTTTCCTGCTAGTGCTCAACATATTGCTTTGCAGAGAATTTATAATTTTGACCAGGGAGATGAAGAGAAATTGCCTGAGGCTTGGGCGAGATTCTGCTCTCTTATTAGAGCTCGGCCTGATCATGATTTGGAAAAGCATGATTTACTTGATATATTTTATAGCGGACTAACCATTGAGTCTAGGGCATACCTGGATAGTTGTGCTGGTTGTGTTTTCAGGAAAAGAACTCCAGACAACGCTGAAGAATTATTGGCTAAGATAGGCCGGAATCATGATGATTGGACTACACCTGAACCAACTCCAACGCCAATATTGAAGAAGAGGGGTTTAATTAAATTGAATGATGAAGATATGAGGGAAGCCAAGAAGTCTCTCAAGGAGAAAGGTATTAAATCTGAAGATGTGAAGAATCTACCTCCTATAGAAGATGTATGTGAGATAATTCCCCCTTCATCCATGATTGAGGTAAACTCCCTTCAACGCTTTACTAGGGAGGATATTCCGTATTCGAAACCTCCTGCACAATGCTTAGATGAGTTTGATAATTATATTGTTAAGCAAGAAAATTTTAATATGAGAGTAGAGAATCATTTAATGGAAAATTCTCGAGCTATTAGTGAATTGCATGATATTGTAGGGAGAACCTCCAATGATGTTAAGATGCTTGTTAAACATTTTCATATGATTCAAACTCAAATTGATCAACTCACTAAAGTGCAAAATGACTTGTTAGGGAATAATTCTAAAGAGAAACATGCTTATGAAGTAACAACTAGAGGTGGTGTCTCTACCCAGGATCCTCTATATCCTGAAGGGCATCCCAAAAGAATTGAACAAGATTCTCAACGCATTGAACCTAGTGCTCATTCTAAGAAGAAAAAGAAGAAGAAACATAAAAATGTTGTAGAATCCTCTCGAACCTCGTTAATGATCCTAATAGTATTTCTATTTCTGATGCTGAAACTGAAAGTGGTAATGAACATGATAATGATAAAGATAATGATAATAATGATACCCCTGATAAAGAAGAGGTTGAAGAAGAACCTGAAAAGCATGCTAAAAATAAAAAGTATACTAAAGAAGATTTTATTGCTGAAAAACATGGTAATGAAAGAGAACCTTGGGTTCAAAAGCAAATGCCTTTTCCTGCTAAGAAACTAAAGTCAAAGGAAGAAGAGCACTATAATAAATTTTGTGATTGGATGAAACCTTTATTCTTGCAAATCCCTTTGACTGATGCTATTAAATTGCCTCCTTATTCAAAGTATATGAAAGATATTATTACTAACAAAAGGAAAATCCCCAATGAGGAAATTTCCACTATGCTTGCTAATTACTCTTTCAATGGCAAAGTGCCAAAGAAGTTGGGCGATCCAGGTATACCTACTATTCCTTGTTCTATTAAGAATAATTATGTTAAAACTGCTCTATGTGACTTGGGAGCCGGTGTTAGTGTTATGCCTTTTTCTCTTTATAAGAGACTTTACTTAGATAAGTTGATACCTACTGATATATCTTTACAAATGGCTGATAAATCTACTGCTATTCCTGTTGGTATATGTGAGGATCTTCCTGTTCAAGTTACTACTAACTGCTTGATATTAACTGATTTTGTTGTGTTGGAAATGCTCGAAGATGATAATATGTCTATTATTCTTGGGAGACCTTTTCTTAACACCGCAAGGGCTGTTATTGATTGCAATAAAGGAAAGGTTACTTTCAATGTTGATGATAGGGAGCATACCGTTTATTTTCCCAAGAGGATTGAGAAAGCGTGTGGAGTTAATACTATTTCTAATGTGAGAACTATCAAAGTGGGAACTATTGATTGTCCTATATATGAGCCTAGGGAAGAATATCAAACTCTCGTGATTGGATCCATATCAATACAATTCAAGGTAACATGATTGATTTGAGGTTTATTTCTTCTTATGCTATGTAAAATTTATTTGGTGGCAAGACTTGATCAACCTTGTTAACAAATACCTTTTATATGCATGGAGGAGGTAAACAACATCTCTTTCTTCCTCCATTTGCTCTAGTTGCTGTAGCACTTTTAATTTGCAAAGTTCCTTAGTTAATTGAAGATTTCAAAATTTTTCCTGGCCAGTAATAATAAATTAAATACCCAGAAATGTGCATTTTTCAAAGTTTTCAAAAATTCACAAAAATTATACCGTTGGTCCTATTTTTCGACGAGGCACCTGGGAGCACCAGAGGATGACCTGTGGGGCACCAGAGGGTGCCACACCACAGGCCGGCGCGGCCAAGGTGGTGGGCGCGCCACCATGTGGTGTGGGCCCCTCCTTGCCCCACTTTGCCATCTCTTTCTCCCAGCACCTTCTCTCTCCCAAAAAAACTCGTACCAGGTTCCTCTCACTCGCGTTTTTTGCTCAAGAGCTCCAGATTTTTCGATCTCTTTGCTCAGCCCAGATTTCTTGCTGAAATTTGGCACATTTGCTCCTTGGTATGTGACTCCTCCACCCATCCAAGTAGAATTTTGTTTGGATGAGTATATCTTGAATATTTTGCTGCTGTAGGTAACATGTTTAGTGAGCTTGCATGCTTGTTCTAAGTGGTAGAAACTAATTTTGATGCATGATTAGTACTCTAGCAAGTTCCTATGGTAGTTTCCCTTGATTATATGTCACCAAATCAAATTTTTATATTGTTTGTTGAAAATTTCAGAGAAGAGATGAAGAAGTTCAACTTTGGAGAGTTGTTCAAGAAAGGAACAACCAGCACCGGGAGGCCTTCTAGGGCCGCCACCCGGCTTAGGCGATCGTACAACGAGGATATCATCGCGCCTAGCTTCGCGCCCGAAGAGGACAACGGGGCTCCTAATGCTTCGTCTTTTCCATGCTATGATTTTCTGAGGAATGCAGGGATATTGGAGGATTTCTCCACCCTTGTCAACAGGGCGGGCTTAACCACCTATGTGGGTGATGAAAGGGAGCAATACTACATGCTCACCAAAATCTTCGTCGAGAGTTTCAGGTTCCACAACAAGCAATATGAGCCGACAGTTGCATTCAAGATCTATGGTAATCCTGTTACTATGGGATTGGAAGATTTTTGTCATGCATTGGATATTGCCCCTGTAGGTACAGCAAGTAGGATTTATGACAACCCCCGGGACTTGTTGGAGCTCTATCGAGGGATTACCGATGATGATTGTCGCACCATTCAGCGTGGCAAGATAAGGAACATTCAACTCCCCGCCATTAAGTATTTTGCATATTACATTGCTACTAGCATTCTTGGTAGGGAGAACACTAGCAATATTTCTAGTTATCATCTTGCTTTCTTGAATATTGCACTTACTGGTCGGACATCTTATCACCTTGGTTCTCTTATTGCTCGCCGCCTGTCTAATAGAGGGCCTATTTTTGGAGGAACTATTGCACTCGGTGTTTTAACTTATCTAAGGCTTCCTATTGATCCTAATGATGTGCCATTGGCCCCTAGGAAACTTGATATTGCTGCTATGAAGAGTCACCATTTTGTTACCACTGATTCTACTTTAGATAATATGGTCTATAGAATGTTGTTTTCTGACGGGGATGAGAAGGAAATTCCTCTTCCCCAACCAGGTTTGTTCAGTATTGACAGGCAATCATGGTCGTGCACTAAGGAGGAGGTGGATGAACATATGAAGATACAAGACTTCCACCAGCAACATGACTCCGAGGACGCCGAGACCTCCCACAACCACACCATCACGTATCCCGGTGCTTCTTCTAGCACATACCCGGAATACGATCCATCTTCATCATACTACGGAGATACTACCTCATGGGATCGATGGGATTGAACTCCACTTAGGCCAAAAGCCTAAGCTTGGGGGGAGGTATACCGGCATCACTCATTCTTTGCATATTATGGTTGCTGGATACTTGTACATACTTGTTTTGTTCGTTTGAGTGGTTTTCTAATGAGAGGGAGATGATATTTGGGGAAGTGCTGCCTGAAAACAGATTCTGGACTGTTACTAGAAAAATTCATGCGCACAGCCAGAACGTTATTTTGAGCTGCCAATTTTTGTGCAGGTTCCCCAGGTTGTTATCTAACTTTCATTAGTTGAACACTTTTAGATCTGAGCAACGTAAGATTTTTGTAAAAATCGATTTCTGTACTGCTGTCAGGTTTTAGCAGATTTCTGCCATCTCGCTTTTCTGTGTTTCTTCTAGTTTGCTATTTCTTGTTCTTGCTTTGTTTCTTTCCCAAAACACAAAAAGACCAAAAATATTTCTGTTGTTTCTCTTCACCATTTGTTTGCTTTGGTTGCTGATACGTCTCCGACGTATCGATAATTTCTTATGTTCCATGCCACATTATTGATGTTATCTACATGTTTTATGCACACTTTATGCCATATTCGTGCATTTTCTGAAACTAACCTATTAACAAGATGCCAAAGTGCCAGTTGCTGTTTTCTGCTGTTTTTGGTTTCAGAAATCCTAGTAACGAAATATTCTCGGAATTGGACGAAATCAACGCCCAGGGTCCTATTTTGCCACGAAGCTTCCAGAAGTCCGAAGACGAGACGAAGAGGGGCCACGAGGGGGCCACACCCTAGGGCGGCGTGGCCCCCCCTTGGCCGCGCGGCCCTGTGGTGTGGGGCCCTCGTGCCGCCTCTTGACCCGCCCTTCCGCCTACTTAAAGCCTCCGTGACGAAAACCCCAGTACCGAGAGCCACGATACGGAAAACCTTCCAGAGACGCCGCCGCCGCCGATCCCATCTCGGGGGATTCAGGAGATCGCCTCCGGCACCCTGCCGGAGAGGGGAATCATCTCCCGGAGGACTCTACGCCGCCATGGTCGCCTCCGGTGTGATGTGTGAGTAGTCTACCCCTGGACTATGGGTCCATAGCGGTAGCTAGATGGTTGTCTTCTCCCCATTGTGCTATCATTGTCGGATCTTGTGAGCTGCCTAACATGATCAAGATCATCTATACTGTAATTCTATATGTTGCGTTTGTTGGGATCCGATGAATAGAGAATACTTGTTATGTTGATTATCAAAGTTATATCTATGTGTTGTTTATGATCTTGCATGCTCTCCGTTACTAGTAGATGCTCCGGCCAAGTAGATGCTTGTAACTCCAAGAGGGAGTATTTATGCTCGATAGTGGGTTCATGCACGCATTGACACCGGGACAATGACGAGAAAGTTCTAAGGTTGTGTTGTGCTTGTTGCCACTAGGGATAAAACATTGATGCTATGTCTAAGGATGTAGTTGTTGATTACATTACGCACCATACTTAATGCAATTGTCTGTTGCTTTGCAACTTAATGCTGGAGGGGTTCGGATGATAACTTCGAAGGTGGACTTTTTAGGCATAGATGCGGTTGGATGGCGGTCTATGTACTTTGTCGTAATGCCCAATTAAATCTCACTATACTCATCATGATATGTATGTGCATGGTCATGCCCTCTTTATTTGTCAATTGCCCAACTGTAATTTGTTCACCCAACATGCTTGTTTATCTTATGGGAGAGACACCTCTAGTGAGCTGTGGACCCCGGTCCAATTCTCTTTACTTGAAATACAATCTACTTGCAATACTTGTTCTACCGTTTTCTCGCAAACAATCATCTTCCACACAATACGGTTAATCCTTTGTTACAGCAAGCCGGTGAGATTGACAACCTCACTTGTTTCGTTGGGGCAAAGTACTTTGGTTGTGTTGTGCGGGTTCCACGTTGGCGCCGGAATCCCGGTGTTGCGCCGCACTACATCCCGCCGCCATCAACCTTCAACGTGCTTCTTGGCTCCTCCTGGTTCGATAAACCTTGGTTTCTTTCTGAGGGAAAACTTGCTGCTGTGCTCATCATACCTTCCTCTTGGGGTTGCCCAACGAACGTGTGAAATACACGCCATCAGCATATCATAGACTTTCTTAGGCATAACAGAAATACTTGCACCAAGATCACATAAAGAATTACAATCAAAATCTTTGACCCTCATTTTAATGATGGGCTCCCAACCATCCTCTAGCTTTCTAGGAATAGAAGTTTCAAGTTTTAGTTTCTCTTCTCTAGCTTTTATGAGAGCATTTGTAATATGTTTTGTGAAAGCCAAGTTTACGAGCGCTAGCATTGGGACTTTTAGAAAGTTTTTGTAAGAACTTTATAACTTCAGAGATGTGGCAATCATCAAAATCTAAATCATTACAATTTAAAGCAATGGGATTATCATCCCCAAGGTTGGAAAAAATTTCAGCAGTTTTATCACGAGCAGTTTCAGCAGTTTTAGCAGTTTCGGGTAATTTTGCGCGCTTTGCACTAGGAGTAGAAACATTGCCAACACCAATTATTTTATCATTAATAGTAGAAGGTGCAGCAACATGTGAATCATTAGCATTGCTAGTGGTGGTAATAGTCCAAACTTTAGCTACATTTTTCTCTTTAGCTAGTTTTTCATTTTCTTCTCTATCCCACCTAGCGCGCAGTTCAGCCATTAATCTTATATTCTCATTAATTCTAACTTGGATGGCATTTGCTATAGTAACAATTTTATTTTCAATATCCCTATTAGGCATAACTTTAGATTTCAAAAGATCAACATCAGAGGCAAGACTATCAACCTTAGAAGCAAGAATATCAATTTTATTGAGCTTTTCCTCAACATATTTGTTAAAGGCAGTTTGTGTACTAATAAATTCTTTAAACATAGCTTCAAGTCCAGGGGGTGTATTACTATTATTGTTGTAAGAATTCCCATAAGAATTAGCATAACCGTTACCATTATTATAAGGATATGGCCTATAGTTATTACTAGAATTGTTCAGATAAGCATTGTTGTTGAAATTATTATTTTTAATGAAGTTTACATCAACATGTTCTTCTTGGGCAACCAATGAAGCTAACGGAACATTATTAGGATCAACATTAGTCCTACCATTCACAAGCATAGACATAATAGCATCAATCTTATCATTCAAGGAAGAGGATTCTTCAACGGAATTTACCTTCTTACCTTGTGGAGCTCTTTCCGTGTGCCATTCGGAGTAATTAATCATCATATTATCAAGAAGCTTTGTTGCTTCACCAAGAGTGATGGACATAAAGGTACCTCCAGCGAGCTGAATCCAATAAATTCCGCGAAGAAAAATTTAGTCCTGCATAGAAGGTTTGGATGATCATCCAAGTAGTCGGTCCATGGGTTGGGCAATTTTTAACCAAAGATTTCATTCTTTCCCAAGCTTGAGCAACATGTTCATTATCCAATTGTTTAAAATTCATTATGCTACTCCTCAAAGATATAATTTTAGCGAGGGGATAATATCTACCAATAAAAGCATCCTTGCATTTAGTCCGAGGAATCAATACTATTCTTAGGCAGAGATAGCAACCAATCTTTTGCTCTTCCTCTTAATGAGAAAGGAAACAATTTTAATTTAATAATGTCACCATCTACATCTTTATACTTTTGCATTTCACATAGTTCAACAAAATTATTGAGATGGGCAGCAGCATCATCAGAACTAACACCAGAAAATTGCTCTCGCATAACAAGATTCAGTAAAGCAGGTTTAATTTCAAAGAATTATGCTTTGTAGTAGCAGGTGGAGCAATAGGTGTGCATAGGAAATCATTATTGTTTGTGGTTGTGAAGTCACACAACTTAGTATTTTCAGGAGTAGCCATTTTAGCAGTAGTAAATAAAGCAAACTAGATAAAGTAAATGCAAGTAACTAATTTTTTTGTGTTTTTGATATAGCAAACAAGATAGTAAATAAAGTAAAACTAGCAACTAATTTTTTTTGTGTTTTGATATAAGTGCAGCAAACAAAGTAGTAAATAAAATAAAGCAAGACAAAAACAAAGTAAAGAGGTTGAGAAGTGGAGACTCCCCTTGCAGCGTGTCTTGATCTCCCCGGCAACGGCGCCAGAAATTTGCTTCTGGCGCAAAGTTGACGTGGGAGTTAGAGATCTCACTGGTGTAACTTTTCTTCAGATCCCCGGCAACGGTGCCAGAAATTTGCTTGATGCGTGTAATTGACACGTCCGTTGGGAACCCCAAGAGGAAGGTGTGATGCGCACAGCGGCAAGTTTCCCTCAGTAAGAAACCAAGGTTTAATCGAACCAGTAGGAGTCAAGAAGAACGTTGAAGGTTGATGGCGGCGGGATGTAGTGCGGCGCAACACCGGAGATTCCGGCGCCAATGTGGAACCTGCACAACACAACCAAAGTACTTTGCCCCAACGAAACGAGTGAGGTTGTCAATCTCACCGGCTTGCTGTAACAAAGGATTAACCGTATTGTGTGGAAGATGATTGTTTGCAAGAAAACGAGTAAATAACAAGTATTGTAGCAGATTTGTATTTCGAGTATAAAAGAATGGACCGGGGTCCACGAGTTCACTAGAGGTGTCTCTCCCATAAGATAAAAGCATGTTGGGTGAACAAATTACAGTCGGGCAATTGACAAATAGAGAGGGCATAACAATGCACATACATGTCATGATAAGTACAGTGAGATTTAATTGGGCATTACGACAAAGTACATAGACCGCCATCCAGCTGCATCTATGCCTAAAAAGTCCACCTTCGGGTTATCATCCGAACCCCTTCCGGTATTAAGTTGCTAACAACGGACAATTGCATTAAGTATTGCGCGTAATGTAATCAATAACTACATCCTCGGACATAGCATCAATGTTTTATCCCTAGTGGCAACAGCACATCCATAACCTTAGGGGTTTCTGTCACTCCCGGATTCACGGAGACATGAACCCACTATCGAGCATAAATACTCCCTCTTGGAGTTACTAGCATCAACTTGGCCGAGCCTCTACTAATAACGGAGAGCATGCAAGATCATAAACAACACATAGGTAATAACTTGATAATTAACATAACATGGTATTCTCTATCCATCGGATCCCGACAAACACAACATATAGCATTACGAGATAGATGATCTTGATCATGTTAGGCAGCTCACAAGATCCAACAATGAAGCACAATGAGGAGAAGACAACCATCTAGCTACGCTATGGACCCATAGTCCGGGGGTGAACTACTCACTCATCACTCCGGAGGCGACCATGGCGGTGAAGAGTCCTCCGGCAGATGAATCCCCTCTCCGGCAGGGTGCCGGAGGAGATCTCCGAGAATCCCCCGAGATGGGATTGGCGGCGGCGGCGTCTGCGGAAGGTTTTCCGTATCGTGGTTCTCGGTGCTCGGGGTTTTCGCGACGGAGGCTTTAAGTAGGCGGAAGGGCAACGTGGGGGGCCACACGAGGGCCCCACACCATAGGTCGGCGCGGCCGGGGCACGGGCCGCGCCGCCCTATGGTGGCGGCGCCTCGTGGCCCCACTTCGACTCCTCTTCGGTCTTCCGGAAGCTTCGTGGCAAAATAGGACCACTGGGCGTTGATTTCGTCCAATTCCGAGAATATTTCGTTACTAGGATTTCCGAAACCAAAAACAGCGAAAAACGAGCAAGCGGCTCTTCGGCATCTAGTTAATAGGTTATTTCCAGAAAATGCACGAATATGACATAAAGTGTGCATAAAACATGTAGATATCATCAATAATGTGGCATGGAACATAAGAAATTATCGATACGTCGGAGACGTATCAAGCTGCTGGCTCATGGGTCCCGCATGTCATCCTCTACGAACAATAAAAGTTTCCTTTCTTGGAGTTATTTTTGACCCCTAATTTCTGGATATTTGCCTTTTTCTTTTGATCTCCTACCCCCTTTGAAACGATGAGGATGCTGTTGGCAGGTCGGTCCCACATGTCATCCTCTATGAACAATAAAAGTTTCCTTTGATGGATTTATTTTGAACCCCTACTTAATTTCTGGATATTTCCTTTTTTCGTTTGATTCCCTGCCGCCTTGGAATCGTTGAGGATGCTGCTGCCTCATGGGTCCCACATGTCATCCTCTCAGAACGGTAAATATTTCTTTTCTTGGATTTTGTTTACCAACTGATTTTTCGCTTTTTTTTCTTTCGATCTCCTGCCGCCTTTAAAACGTTGAGGACGCTGCTGGCTCACGGGTCCCACATGTCAGCCCCTATGAACAATAAACGCTGAGGATGCTGTTGCCTCATGGGTCCCGCATGTCATCCTCTTAGAACGAAAATGTTTCTTTTCTTGGATTTTTTACCAACAGATTTTTGGTTTATTTTTTCTTTCCATCCCCTGCCGCCTTTAAAACGTTCACGACGCCGTCTGGCTCATGGGTCCCCGATGTCGGCCTCCCCGTACAAGAAACATGTGATATCTTGATTATTTTGCGGACAATAAACGGTGTATTGTGCTTACGAGCTATTTCAAACGGATAAATTAAATCTTTATTTTTACATAAACAAACTTATATGTTGAATCTCCTTGTTTTTTTGTTTTTGCGAAGCATAGGATTTTCCTATTTTTTTAGAAAATTCCGAACTTTCCTGTTTTGGAGTGGGCTGAAATTGTACGAATCAAAAGGCCAAGCAGGATAGTTCGAAGGGCCAGATGTCCAGATGCAGCCCAATTGAAATCTTTCTTTTCTTGGATTTTTTCACCCCCGATTTACGGCTACTTCATTTTTCTTTTGGTCTGTGCCGCCTTGGAAACGTTGAGACCGCTCGTTGCAAAATGGGACCCGCATGTCATCCTCTATGTACAATCAAGTTTCTTTTCTTGAGTTATTTTTGGCTCCTGATATTTGGTCACTTTCCTTTTTCTTTCGATCTCATGCCACGTTTGAAACGTTGAGGAACCTGCAGGATCATGGGACCCGCATGTCATCCTCTATGTACTATAAAACTTTCTTTTCTTGGATTTTTTTGGCACCTCATATTTGGTCACTTGTCTTTTTCTTTCGATCCCCTGCCGCCTCTCAAACGGTGATACCGCTGCTGCTAAATGGGACCCGCATGTCATCCTCTATGTACTATAAAACTTTCTTTTCTGGAATTATTTTTGGCTCCTCATATTTGGTCACTTGCCTTTTTCTTTCGATCTCATGCCACGTTTGAAATGTTGAGGAACCTGCTGGCTCATGGGACTCGCATGTCATCCTCTATGTGCTATAAAAGTTTATTTTCTTGTATTTTTTTCACCCTCTGATTTTTGGCTATTTCCTTTTTCTTTTGATCCTCTGCCGCCTTGGAAACGTTGGGTAAGCTGCTGACTCATGGGACCCGCATGTCATCCTCTATGTACAATCAACTTTCTTTTTCTTTTGATCTCAAGCCGCATTTGAAAGGTTGAGACCGCTGCTGCTAATTGGGACCCGCATGTCATCCTCTATGTACAATAAAGTTTTTTTCTTGGATTATCTTTGGCTCGTGATATTTTGTCACTTGCCTTTTTCTTTCGATCTCATGCCGCCTTTGAAACGTTGAGTAAGCTGCTGGCTCATGGGTCCCGCATGTCATCCTCTACGAACAATAAAAGTTTCCTTTCTTGGAGTTATTTTTGACCCCTAATTTATGGCTATTTGCCTTTTTCTTTTGATCTCCTGCCCCCTTTGAAACGATGAGGATGCTGTTGGCAGGTCGGTCCCACATGTCATCCTCTATGAACAATAAAAGTTTCCTTTGATGGATTTATTTTGAACACCTAATTAATTTCTGGATATTTCCTTTTTTTTTTCTTTTGATCCCCTGCCGCCTTGGAATCGTTGAGGATGTTGCTGCCTCATGGGTCCCACATGTCATCCTCTCTGAACGGTAAATATTCCTTTTCTTGGATTTTGTTTACCAACTGATTTTTGGCTTATTTTTTCTTTCGATCTCCTGCCGCCTTTAAAACGTTGTCGACGCTGCTGGCTCACGGGTCCCACATGTCAGCCTCTATAAACAATAAACGTTGAGGATGCTGCTGCCTCATGAGTCCCGCATGTCATCCTCTCAGAACGATAAATGTTTTCTTTTGTTGGATTTTTTTACCAACTGATTTTTGTTTTATTTTATTTTCGATCCCCTGCCGCCTTTAAAAGGTTGACGACGCTGCTGGCTCATGGGTCCCCGATGTCAGCCTCCCCGTACAAGAAACATGTGATATCTTATTATTTTGCATATAATAAACAGTGTATTTCGTTCTGAGCTATTGCAAACGGATGAATTAAATCTTTATTTTTCATAAACAAACTTATATGTTGAATCTCCTTGTTTTTTGTTTTTGCGAAGCATAGGACTTTCCTGGTTTTTTTTTGAGAAAAATCCGAACTTTCCTGTTTTGGAGTGGGCTGAAATTGTACGAGTCAAAAGGCCCAGCAGGATAGTTCGAAAGCCCAGATGTCCAGATGCAGCCCAATTGAAATCTTTCTTTTCTTGGATTTTTTTCACCCCCGATTTACGGCTATTTCATTTTTCTTTTGGTCATGTGCCGCCTTGGAAACGTTGAGACCGCTGCTGCAAAATGGGTCCCGCATGTCATCCTCTATGTACAATAAAATTTCTTTTCTTGGATTATTTTCGGGTCCTGATATTTGGTCACTTGCCTTTTTCTTTCGATCTCATGCCGCCTCTGAAACGTTGAGTAAGGTGCTGGCTCATAGGACCCGCATGTCATCCTCTATGTAAAATAAAGTTTCTTTTCTTGGATTATTTTTGGCTCCTGATATTTGGTCACTTGCCTTTTTCTTTCGTTCTCATACCGCCTTTGAAACGTTGAGGAAGCTGCTGGCTCATGGGTCCCGCATGTCATCCTCTATGAACAATAAAAGTTTCCTTTCTTGGAGTTATTTTTTACCCCTAATTTCTGGCTACTTCCTTTTTCTTTTGATCCCCTGCCGCCTTTGAAACGTTGAAGACTTTCAGGCTCATGGGTCCCACATGTCAGCCTCTATGAACAATAAACATTTCCTTTCTTGGAGTTATTTTTTACCCCTAATTTCTGGCTATTTGCCTTTTTTTTCTTTCGATCCCCGGCCGCCTTCGAAACGTAGAGGACGCTTGCGGCTCATGGGTCCCGGATGTCGACCTCTATGAACAATAAACCTTTCCTTTGTTGGATTTATTTTTCACCCTCCGATTTTTGGCTATTTCCTTTTTTCTTTTGATGCACTGCCGCCTTGGAAACGTTGAGTAAGGCTGCTGACACATGGGGCCCGCATGTCATCCTCTATGTACAATCAACTTGCAAGATCTTGGAGCGAAAGAGCTTGTATTAGTGGGACCCATATGTCATCCTCTATGTACAATAAAAGTTTCTTTTCTTGGATTATTTTTTGCTCCTGATATTTGGTCACTTTCCTTTTACTTTCGATCTCATGCCGCCTTCGAAACGTTGAGGAAGCTGCTGGCTCATGGGTCCCGCATGTCATCCTCTATAAACAATAAAAGTTTCCTTTGTTGGAGTTATTTTTTACCCCTAATTTCTGGCTACTTCCTTTTTCTTTTGATCCCCTGCCGGCTTTGAACGTTGAGGACTCTGCTGGCTAATGGGTCCCACATGTCAGCCTCTATGAACGATAAACCTTTCTTTTCTTGGAGTTATTTTGACCCCTAATTTCTGGTTATTTTGCCTTTTTTTGGATACCGTGCCGCCTTGGAAACGTTGAGGATGCTGCTGCCACATGGGTCCCGCATGTCATCCCCTGAGAACGATAAATGTTTCTTTTCTTCGATTTTTTTACCAACTAATTTTTGATTTATTTTTTCTTTCGATCCCCTGCCGCCTTTAAAACTTTGACGACGCTGCTGGCTCATGGGTCCCAATGTCAGCCTCCCCGTACAAAAAACATGTGATATCTTGATTATTTTGCAGACAATAAAAAGTGTATTTCGCTCTGAGCTATTGCAAACGGATAAATTATATCTTTATTTTTATGTAAACAAACTAATATGTTGAATCTCCTTGTTTTTGTTTTGTTTTTGCGAAGCATAGGACTTTCCTGTTTTGGAGTGGGCTGAAATTGTACGAGTCCAAAGGCGTCCAGCAGGTTAGAAAGCCCAGATGGCCATGCAGCCCCTGCAGGGATACATCCTTTTTCTTTTGGTCATGTGCCGCCTTGGAAACGTTGAGGACGCTGCTGCCTCATGGGACCCGCATGTCATCCTCTATGAACTATAAAAGTTTTTTTTCTTGGATTTTTTTCACCCTCTAATTTTTGGCTATTTCCTTTTTCTTTTGTTCCCCTGCCGCCTTGGGACTCGCATGTCATCCTCTATGTACAATAAACTTTCTTTTCTTGGAGTTTTTCCCCCTAATTTCTGGCTACTTTATTTTTCATTTGATCTCAAGCCGCATTTGAAACGTTGAGACCGCTGCTGCAAAATGGAACCCACATGTCATCCTCTATGTAAAATAAAAGTTTCTTTTCTTGGACTATTTTTCACGCTCTGATTTTTGGCTATTTCCTTTTTCTTTGATCCCCTGCTGCCTTGGAAACGTTGAGGATGCTGCTGCCTCATGGGTCCCACATGTCATCCACTATGAACAATAAATGTTTCTTTTCTTCGATTATTTTCACCCTCTGCTTTTTGGCTATTTCCTTTTTGTTTTGATCCCTCGCCGCCTTGGAAACGTTGAGGATGCTGCTGCGTCATGGGACCCGCATGTCATACTCTATGTACAATAAAAGTTTCTTTTCTTGGACTATTTTTGGCTCCTGATATTTGGTCACTTGCCTATTTCTTTCAATCTCATGCCGACTCTCAAACGTTGAGTAAGCTGCTGGCTCATGGGACCCGCATGTCATTATCTATGTACAATAAAAGTTTCTTTTCTTGGATTATTTTTGGCTCCTGATATTTGGTCACTTGCCTTTTTCTTTCGATCTCATGCCGTCTTTGAAACGTTCAGACCGCTGCTACAACATGGGACCCATATGTCATCCTCGATGTACAATGAAAGTTTCTTTTCATGGATTATTTTTTGCTCCGATATTTGGTCACTTTCCTTTTTCTTTCGGTCTCATGCCGCCTCGGCCCTCTGAAATGTCGAGTAAGTTGTTGGCTCATGGGACCCGCATGTCATCCTCTATGTACAATAAAGTTTTTTTTCTTGGATTTCTTACCCCCTGATTTTTGGTCAATTGCCTTTTTCTTTCGATCCTGTGCCGCCTTTGAAATTGTGGACGCTGCTGGCTCATGGGTCCCACATGCCAGCCTCTATGAACAATAATATTTCTTTTCATATGCTAAAAAAATTCTTTTCTATGATTTTTTTTACCCCCTGATTTCTGGCTATTTGCATTTTTCTTTGGATCCCCGGCCACCTTTAAACGATGAGGACGCTGCTCGCGCATAGGTCCCACATGTCAGCCTCTATGAACAATAAACCTTTATTTTCTTGGATTTATTGTTGACCCCTAATTAATGGCTACTTCGCTTTTTTTCGATCCCTGTACCGCCTTTGAAACGTTGAGGACGATGCTGGGTCATGGGTCCCTTATGTCAGCCTCCTGAAAAATAAAAAATTTACTTTCTTGGATTTATTTTTGACGCCTAATTAATGACTAATTGGTTTTTTCTTTTGATCCCGTGACGCCTTTGAAACGTTGAGGGCGTTGCTGGATCATGGGTCCAACATGTCAGCCTCTATGAACAATAAGAGTTTACTTTGTTGCATTTATTTTTGACCCCTAATTTCTGGCTATTTGCCTTTTTCGATCGCCTGCCGCCTTAGAAACGTTGAGGACGCTGCTGGCTCATGGGTCCCACATGTCAGCCTCTTTGTACGATAAAAGTTTCCTTTGCTGGATTTATTTTTGACCCCTAATTTCTGGCTATTTGCCTTTTTCTTTCGAGCTCCACCGCCTTTGCAACGTTGATGACGCTGCTGCAAATTGGGTCCAATATGTCAGCATCTATGTGCGATAAACCTTTCCTTTTTTGGATTTTATTTGGACACCTGATTTCGAGCTACTTGCCTTTTTCTTTCGATCTCCTGCCCCCTTTGAGAAACGTCGAGAACGATGCTGGTTCGTGGGTCCCACATGTCATCCTCTCTGAATGATAAATGTTGTGGCCGCGGCTGCAAGATAGGTCCCACATGTCAGCCTGACTGTTGAATAAACGTTTCCTTTCTCGAATTTATATTTGACCCCTGATTTCTGGCTACTTTGCCGTTTTCTTTCGATCCCCTGCCGCCTTGTCAACGTTGAGGACACTGCTGCAAAATAGGTCCCACATGTCATCCTCTATGTAGAACAAATGTTTCCTTTCTTGGATTATTTTTTTCTTTCGATATCTGGCCGCATTTCAATGATGAGGACGCATGTATTGGGCCGTTATCTCCTGAGCTAGTAGGCTCACGTAAATTACCATGTAGATTGTCGTACAGTACATTTTTTCTATCCTGAAATCTAATCGGCAGGCGCGTGCCAGACGTACGTCCCGGGCACACCTACTAGACGACAACTGATGCGTAAGCTAGCTGATATCAGGTGCCGTTTTCTGAAAAAATGTAACTTTTAAACCGTGCGGCGGAATTACAATCCGTTTTCACTTCTACAATCCCCACGAAGAGAGCTTCGAAACTAGACCACATTTTCATATGTTTTGACGATTTTTTTTAACAAGCAACTTTGATGCGCGACAAAGCAATTTTGTTATGCAGCAAAATAACTTTGGTATGTGACAAAGCAAGTTTGGTATGCAACTAACATATGCACTTTTTGGTACACGAAGGCACAACTTTGATGCCAGACAACAATTTTGGTGTCAATCGGAGCATTTTCAATGTGTGACGAAGGAACTTAAGTGCCCTGCATAGCAACTTTGGCGCCCGGCGACGTAGTTTTTAACCTTGCGAGCAACTTTGGCGTCCGACCGAGCAAATTTAGTGTCCTGCAGAGCAACTTTGGTACTCGAGAGAGCAAATTTGGTTTGTGACGGTCTAATTTTGGCGTCCATCGAAGCAACTTTGGTGTCCACCGAATAAATTTTGATGGATGGACGAGCAACTTTGGCATCCAGCGATGCAACTTTCATTGTGAATGTAGATTTACGCTGTGCAGCAAAGTTGCTTCGTCCCGCACTAAAGTTGCATCATCTTGCATTATAATTGCTTTGTCGCACATAGAAGTTGCTTTAGAAAAAACTTTATCAAAATACATAGAAATGAGATCTAGTTTTGAAGAGCTCACCGCAAGAAATTCAAAAGTGAAAGCGGATCTTAATTTCGACATCTGGTGCAAAAGTTATACGATTTTGAACATTTATAAAGGAAATTAATCTAAATTATTTCACGCCTTTCCTGATCAGGTACACGTACCAATGTGTACATAATCTTTTCTTTTTTATCTTTTGGAGGATGGGGCATGAATTTTCCTTATTTAAGGGTGTGCCAAGATTAACCAACGAGCACGCGCGTGCTCGCTAGACGTGCCCTTTTTCTATTGGTAAGGTTTTTTTTTGAGAACTTTCTATTGGTAAGGTGGTACATAGGGGTACCCTTACCAAAAAAAATATGTGGTACATGGAGCAGCGCTGGAACCCTGATCGTTACTGAAGTCATTTGGGCCTAATAGCGCGAGCTTAGCGAATTTTTGAAGAAAAAAAAGATGTCCGGCGTGGTATTCAAAACAAAGATCTTCATGTCTGCTACTGCACCAAAAAACAGACCAGCATGTATTTATCACAATACGGGTAGCTAATTTAGAAAAAATGTGTTCATCACGGGATTCAAACAAAGATCTTCATCTCTGCTAAATTTTGATTTCACCAAAAACCGAACAGCGTGTGTTCATGACGTTAACTTCACGAACACTATGGCTTCTCTATAAAATAAGGTCACCATCCGTTCCTTTACTGAAGGCATTTGCGAAAAGTGTCTTTGGCTCATGGGCACCAGTGCTCCTGCTATTTAAAAAAAATCAAAAATCATACATATTTGTTTCAAAAAAATCTGAAAATAAATATAGATATAATAAATAAAGTAACCTACAAGCGTGTAAAATTTTAATATGAAATTCTTTATATTGTAGACTACACGAAAAAGACAAAATCAGTTGAAATTTGGAGATCTGAAATATGCATACCCAGATCCACACGTTTGTTATTTTTGTGTAGCCCAGAATTTTTTGTATTTGAAACTGAAATTTTGCACGCTTATGGGACAATTCATTAGCTACACCATGATTTTTTTCTAATTTTTTTGAAACACATAAATATGTTTTTTATTTTTTCTAAAATAGCAGGAGCACTGGTGCCCAAGAGCACCAAATCTCTTAGGCATTTGCGCCTAATAGCGCGAGCTTAGCTAATTTTTGAAGAAAAAAAGATGTCCATTGTGGTATTCAGGAAAAAGATCTTTGTCTGCTACTCCACCAAACAACAGACCAGCTTGTATTCATCACAATACGGGTAGCTGATTTGTGAAAAATATGTTCAGCACGGGATTCAAACAAAGATCTTCATCTCTGCAAAATTTTGATTTCACCAAAAACCGAACAGCGGATGTTCATGATGTTAAGTTCACGGACACTATGTTTTCTGTATAAAATAAGGTCACCATCCGTCTCTTATTTCTCAAGAAAAAACAGGTGGAAGTGTTGGGACGAACCACATGGGTGCTTCGGCTCTATGTTCAATCTTCTCTTTTTTGTACTGCAATCTTGAGCCTATGGCAGGACCTCCATTGACGTGCATTCTGCACCAATTTGGCCTTGGACGTATCCATGTATCACGGGCGCGATTGTGGGTAGCAAAGACATAGTCAGGTTTGAAAAATTGGAAATCTGGTTCTGCAGCCTCTCCGTCGATTGGCGAGGGTAGCATGAAAATTGGGTGATTGAGTCCAAGAAATAAAGAATGCCCATTCAAATTGTTCAATCTTTCCCACCTTGCCTCTTCTACAGGGTCCAAGGTATGGGCGGATCTCAAGAAAACGTAGCACCGTACCAAAGGATAAGACCTCAGCTTGTTACCCATATGTAATATTGGAGGACCGAGGATGGGCCGATAACCCTTAACCTGAATCCACGCGAGATCAGATTCACCAGTAATGGACTCTGCTCTCATTGGTGCCAGGAACCAAGTGCGCTGGTCAGAAAATCCAAGAAATACATCTTCATCTTCATAATTATGATTATCACCATCATCATCTAATTCTTCATCATCTAATTCGTCTTCTTCAAATTCTTCTTCTTCTAATTCTTCTACATCAGCATCATTATCTTCATCGGCACCTCCATCGCCTTGAGCCACATTTGCTTCATCATCTTCCATGACAGCATCTCCCTCGATTTGAGCAAAAATTGCAGCCGCTTCTGCTTCTTCATCTTCAATGACAGGGGCGTCAATGAGACGCGGGGCTGCATGTGTCCCTGCAATGCACAAAGATCAACCACAATGCAGCAAGTAGGAACTACACTGTAAATTATCTCTTCTCTTCTATCTTCTATCTTCTATCTTCTATCTTCTATCTTCTACTACTATAAGGCACCAGTTTTGAACAAGACATGTAGCAGCAATTCCAACTGTTGGTGTCCAAAATCTAACGGTTGGGATTAGAGGTATTCGCGTGAAAAAATACCACACCAGTGTCCACGTGTTTCTAGAACCGTCATGTTTCCATTATGAAGAAAAATCGGAGCAGTCTCACACCGATATCACACGTCCCACTTGATAGTGATTAAGAAAGGTTCCAATTTTTTGTTCATATTTATAAACTGTATGCTCACACTTATTTTGATGGTATAACCAAATTATTAGTTGTATTGAAAGTTTGAACAACATCTAGAACGCAACTTACATCAGTATTGCGAATCGTAATTGGTCCAACATGTGCAGCGTGTCATTTACTAGTTAAGACATAAAACAAAGACTCACCCCAGGTATATGGTTCCCAAACCAGAACATCTCCATACGGATATGTAACTGCGTATACACGATGCAGGTGTGAACTTGTACCATATCCAGGAATGCCCATGGTATCGACATAGCTGGTTCCTTCAAATAATTTGGGGTTTCTCAGGATATTCCACTCCTTTTCTAGGGCGCTTGTAGGATAGCGATCAAGTAGTCAAATACAACGATTACCTCGTAATGCCATGGCCCTGCTAGATCATCTTTGTACGGCCTCTTGACGATCCGTACTTTGAGCAGTTCCAAACTTTTATCTATTTTGTATTTGAAGAGGAATGGTGGGCTGGCATGCCACCATTCACGAGTAGGTCCCAAAGAAATTCCTGCATCTTGCAGAGATGGAAGAGGTATAATAGTATCTGATATGTATATGTTGCGGATCGTCAAGTGCCCGTCCTGCTGGACAAATGCCACCCAATCGCCGTTACAACCCACCCAGTGCATGGGTCCATGTCCATCCAGTTCCTCCTTGGTATGGATAAATGCTGGAACTGTCGGCTTGTCTAATGGCATCAGCAACGCGTGAATGCCCTGCAAATAGGATTTGTTTCAAAATTGTCTATGCATGCAAGGTATTCGACAGAATGAAGAGCGGATTGTGCAGAACTGAAGCATAGATGCAATGGATAAATAAAGCAATTCCGAAGAGTACATGTGCATAGTGAAGGCAGCAAACCTTACAGTACTCCCAAATTAGGTGATGATGTTGAGTCTAAATATATGCATGATGTTTGGCAGTAAGAAAAGTTGATTGAAAAAACACAAGCTGAAACGAGATGAGTAAATAAATAAATACTCTTACAGTATTGTCGCGGTCGTCTGGCCATGTCTCGGGGTCGCAGTGGAGCAGGCTCGGTACACCGAACGGAACCTTATGCGCTCCACGGATGGCATGCCGCATGCCGCATGCCGATCATGCCTCGAGCGAGGCGACTAGTGCTGAGGATATCCGCCCGCTCGGCTATGTTCTCCACCAGTGGGTAGTGGAGGTTGCCCCACCCCATGGACTGGTGGTAGCAATCAGGAATCTCCTCAACCTTACGCTTCTGCTTCATTGGAGTCGGTAATCTAATGCAAGGGAGAGAGGGGTGAATGGGAGAGACAGAAGAGGGTTTTTTGGAGAAGATGCAGTAGTACTACGATACTAGGAGGTGGAGATGCGGGGCATATGTTTCCGGGGGAGAGGAACCACTATTTCCCTTTTACGGAGTAAAAAAAATAACCGCACTTGCTCATTAGAACTTGGGGCGGGGATATAGTGGTAACAGATTCCGAGGTATTGACCAACTTTCCCTCACCTTGACCCCACGTGGTTGTGACCCGAGATAATTTTCTTTTTGATGAACCCGATATACTTATTATAGTACTAAAATAGTACAAGTATATACCTTGTATATACCAATATTATTATTTTAAGGACTTTTGTTCCATGAGCAACAACTTCCCCCACTCCGCTCATCCGAAATCCTAGCCCCTCCAACTTCAAGGACCAATCAACATAGCTATGGCCTTCTAATTTGGCTCAAGTCGCCGCACACATAGCCCTCCCGCCGACAAGGAATAGGAGCATCAGCCCTTTCGTCGCTTGTTGCTATACATAATCATATGCGGTACCATATATATTTCAAATTTCCATATCAAAAAATAGTTCAAATCTGAATTTTAACATCTCAAGCTAAACCCTCGCTTGGTCTTAAACATAAGCATACCATAGTTCTACTTTTGTCTTCACCAAACAACAGAACACAATGTGTTCATCACAACATAGCCAACCGGAGTACCTAGTAGAGTAACTAGAGAAGTGAACCTATAGTTGATCAAGCCTTCAAGTTTAACACAATAATACCCCCACATTATGTGTTGAGGAGCCACACCCATATATTTAAGAGTACCATCATGTAGACCACAAATGCATCAATGAAGAGAGGGGTATACTTATAGACCACCTCTTTACAAAACAGTTGTAATTAGTAGACCACAAGTGCCTCATTCATTAGCTATGAAATTCAATATACTATCAGTAGCTACAATGGCTGCAGGACCTGTTTCATAATTAAACATCACACTTGTTCCAATCCGGGCCGTTGGCGAAGTTTGGGATGAACCAAAGCGGTGTCTTTACCAGGTACCTATCTTTTTTTGTTTTGCATGTTTTCTCCAAGGCGTTGGTTTGGAAACCAACGGCGCAATCTTCACGATTCGGACTGAATCGGCATATTTCAGGCAGCTGCGAATTGCGAAGCCATGCTTCATTCGGCAAGGTGTACACACAATTTCTTCTCGTCAGACATCCCGGGACAACATCTGCACCGCCTAATGGCAGCATAATCGGATAGTTCACTCCAAGGAAAAGAGAATATTCTCCAAGGTCATCAATCTTTTCCCATGGAATACCTTCATTTAACTTACTAGTGTCCTTCGTGAACATCAGGCAACCAAACCCAGAAGCATAGTTGCCAACAGTGCGACCATGATGAACATGACGATCAGAAGCAGTATGGCAAACTTTACATGAATATTCCCTTTCATCAGCAATGCCCAGTGTATGGATCAAAGAAGTCTAGAACCATCTATAGATCTTGCTAACCACCACACACCATAATCGACCTCGTGATCATGGCCAAGAGCATCATCAAGTGCACACCGCCATTCAAACACAATGGATGGTGGCTCTACGATCAGCGGAGGAGCTGCTTGAAAACGAAATTATTGTTAAGAAGGGCATGTTTGGTTTGCACAAATCTGAAAACGTAAGAATTGGGAAAACGCATTAGGATTCAGATGGGATGATATAATGTCATTTCCATTCAATAATACAGCATATTGGTGTATTTGAGTACATCACATGGGAAACCAAAGGATTCATTTCAAGAAGTTCAAGTAGAGGTCAAAATCCAACATAATTCAATCCGAGAATAAAACTCCTAATTATACAATCCTCAAATTTTTCTATGGTAATCATCTCGAATAAAAAGTCTAAATACCAATGAAATTTCATCCGAAGCAAATATGCCCCAAGTCGGATCGATCAGAGTTCGAAAATTAATAAGTTTGTGCATTAAAATTATCTTTACTGACCATGAATAATGAAGCTCACCATACACTACGTCCGGAGGAAAATTACCAGACTTGCTGAGGTTTCCATGCGTGAACAGTGCCAGTATGAGTTGTGGCAAACACAAGCCCATTGTGGAGAATTGCATTGCTGTAATTTTAAAAGATGTGGGACTTGGGCTCTGTAAGAACTGTCCATCCAGAATCAGCGCCGTAAAGGAGGGCAACTCTGATGTGAAAAACAGCAACAAGAGAGAAATTTTTGTACCCCCCGACAGGCTGTGGGAACTTGGCAAATATATATCTTGTGAAATATAATAGCACGAAGGTTGTGGTGGTATATATTTGGAATGTGGGTGGTTTCAAACGGCACAGGGAGAGGAATTTCACGGCGAGTGTAGACGTTGACAAGTTTCCATTTGCAAGCAGGAAAGCCAGTGTCAACCATGGCAACCCAATCTCCATTGGCACCTACCAACTGCTTACCCGTACCGTCTGGCATCACAAGCGTCGGAGGAGAACCCGTCCAGCGGCGTCAGCTTGCAATCCCGTGATACCTTCGTCGGGTGAGAATGAAGAACACATGGGAGCCCAAACGGGAGAGAAACAGATAGAGTTGCACTATCATTTGCAGAGTCGAAAAATAGTTTGGACGAACCGACGAGGCTCGCGGCGGTGATGACGTCGCATCTTGTTACGAGTTCTTCAAGGGGACCTTCGGAAAAGACCTTCTGAAACAGTTCAGAGTCATCATTTTCCTTGTTCGATGCCGCCATCGCAGGGCAGGGGGTGGGTCTATGGAGGTTTGGGTTCAACTGATTGGAGTTTAATTTGGGTTTCGATGGCGACAGGTGGGGGGAAGATGAAGAATGGAGGCTCTCAAACTGGGCGGTGGAATTGATTCTAAAGCTGCATGGCGGCGGCACTGGCGCGTGCTATGGAAGGTGGTCGATTGGAAAGTGGGTGGGGGCGGGGGGGGGGGGAGGTAGACGATGGAGGTGAACCGAAATAGGGCAGGTGGGGGCGGGGCGCTTGACTTCGCTCCTCTACACTCTACAGCATCTCCTCCTGTTTCTTGGAAAGTGTATAGACCCATAATAAAAAGTCACTGTTCCCTCTGAAAAGGTGAAGAACAAGTCACTGGTCTAACGTGCAAATTTGGACATCCCAAGCTCTGTGTTGTCATGTCAATTCAATGTCCATGGCAGTATTTTGAATTTTGCGTGACCAAAAGAAGTACGCCTTGGCCTTTCACAATCGGGGTTTCTTAGGCCCTCCGCAACGTTGCACATTTTCGGTGCCCAAACAACTTTTCAGGCTTTGGGCATCGGTGCCCTACGCTGCACAACCGGTGCTGTAACATGCCAAAAATTCAAAACAAAACAAATGAATTTCCCTAGTTCCAAATTTTGGAACCAACAAAAACTTTTATTGAATTAAGTTTGAGGCATAGTGATCTTGCTTAATTCTTGTGCTATTGCCATGATTGCTTGTTATTAGTATTTGAAATGATCTTAAACCCTAGACCTCACCCCTCTTTTTGCTAGTCAAGTTAAAATAAAATAAAAGGAAATTAAATAAGAAAAAGGAATATGTGCCTATGGCTATTGTTATAAATCTTTACCCTAAGCTTTTATACTTTGTTTAGAGGTCTGGAAAGCCTTCATACACCTTACCTAGTGCTTAGCAAACCCAACTCAAGTTGTTTCCAAAGAAAACATAAGGAAACTAAAAATGCCATAGAGGCATATGAGAGTAAAATAGCAAATTTATGAATCTGGGAAGCTTGACTCTAAGACTTGTTGTGAATGGTGGGATCACTCCTATATACCATTTCAACACTCAACAACACCATTTGGGTCAAGCCAAGTCAAATTAAAACTCAAATGCAACATATGCATAGAGGCATATGTGACACATAGCCATAATACCCAATTTTTGCCCTATGACTCTAAACCTTGACCAAATGATGTGAAACCATCTCTCAACCTAATATAACACTAAATTGACCCTAACCCATGCCTAAGTAAAGCAAGGGGAACAATTTAAAAGAATAATAAAATTTGACACCTCACCTCTTATGTGTTATGACCATTTTTGCAAATCTTTGAACAAGACCATTTGAAATGGTTTCAATGGTTTGAAAATGTTTCTAAACTAATAGGAATCACATTAGAGTCAAGAAGTATCAAATCAAATGGAGAGAAATCAAATAGGGAGAAAATCCCAATTTCACTCACATACACATAAGGCCAATTTTGCAAATCTTCACCAAAGGCCACCTTTGCTTGATCTTTTGCTTGTAGAATACTTATATATGATAAACAAACACAAATGCATCAAAGAAACCAGAATCAAACCCAAGAAAATCTCAAAACCAACATACATGTGATAATGGTCAAAATTGAGTTTTATAAAATGTTCCTCACTTTACCCCTCTGGTTTTGACTTTTCTTCAACCAAACTTGGTCAACTATTGCCATGTCATCCAAGACCTTGTCAAAGTGAACAACTTTCATGTTGACCACCATACCTAACTTTGACCAGGTTGACCAGTAGGGATTTGACAAGTGGAGACTTTGAAATTATGAGAAGATCATACCAATTTTGAATTTTTGCAAACCTTCACCAAAATGGACACCACCGCCACCATTCCATTACATTAAACATATAAATGAGTTGCACCAAAAAGAATTTCAAATTTTGAAAAGAAGTTTCATGCGGCCATTGTGTCGAGCACCTTGCAGGCATGATTCTGGTTTTGGCATACACTCTTTTACACACTGGTTTTTAGCCTCCACCACTTTAACTTTGTGATCATCAACCTTCATGTACCTCTTCTGCATCATCCCAGCCCATTTGCTCTGTTTAAAGGGGAGACATGATCACCTTTGCATCCATGCCAAGTACAAGGACACCACCATGCCACCCTACCTCACTCTTCCTCTCTGGTCAGCAGCACCATGTCATCAAGAATGCCTGCACTCCTCTACGCATGCCAGTACTCTTCCTAGCTCAAGGCTTGCACGGCATTGATCACCCGACGCACGCCCAGACACGCCATGGCATGTCAGTGCACGCGGTGAGCGCGCCCAGACGACGCCCTGGACGCGCCAGAGCGCCAAGCGCTCGAGCACCCTCGAGCTCCTCTGCAAAGCCTACCACTGCGTCGAGCATCGCCGCAGCACCCTCTAGCCCGTAGACACCCTCAAGTGCACACGCCCACGCCGTCGCCGCCATGCGCATCCCCTTTCTGCCGCGCACGCCGTGACAGAGAGCGCATGCGCCCGAGCCATTCCATCACGCCCTGGACGAGCTAGCTGCACCTCGAGCATCGCCGTGATTCCACCTACACGTAGGTGTCCTCGTCTTGCCCTTTCGACCACCGTAGACGCCGCACCATGCTTGCCTCTTCACAGAACCCCGCGGCACCCCTCGACCCTATAAATAGAGCCACTCCCAGCACGCTCTCTTCACACCATTCAACTCCCCTCTCATCACTGATCCTCCTCACCACCGTAGCTCGTCCAATTACTGCCTCCACCGCCCGAATCGCAAGATCACCTCCGCCGGAGCCCGCAGATCATCTGCATCGACTGGAGCCGCCCCAAGCCTCGCCACTGTACCAGGAGCCTCTACACCGTCGACAACGTCGCCTCGCCCCTCTCCCTCGATCGCCGGCGGCCTGGAACGCTCCCCGACCCCCTACCTCCGCCGCCAGTACACCCTCCTCTCCCCGGAGAAGAAGATCAACCACAGTCGTCCGATCGCTTCCTAATCCAACGGCCGACGCTGCGTACCGTTTCGGTAAGGAAACAAGTCGCTGACGTGTGGGACCCCATGTCAGCAGGTCCGAACCGTTACTGGGCCAGTTTCGCAGTTTAAACCATTTCGGCCCCTCCCGTTTCCCGCCTAGCCCACTTAAGTTTATTTCAAATAATTAGTTTCATCCAAATTCAAATACTGGTGCTCCATTTAAATTTGAATAACTTTCAAACTACTGCACCAAATCTAGCAAACTTCATACCGTTGGAAAGCTCATGAAATTATCTAAACAATGCCACTGGCCTCATATCCAAATTCGTCGTTAAATTTAAATGATAAAAATAACAAGGCAGGGCCTTTTCTAACTTCAAATAAATATTAAAATTTATCTATAAATTATTTTGAGTTGATTCCAACTCTAATAAATCACATTTGACATAATCTAATTGTTTATGCAAAAATATAGCATAGTTATTTTGCATGATCATGGACTAGATTCAAATAATGGCTATGGAGCCATTTCTAGTCCATTTAACACATACACCTAAATTTATATAAATAGTATGAGAGCTACTATCTCATTTAAATATTGATCCTAAATACTACAATAAGAGGAAATGACCCTAGGCTAATAAACCTCTGATTGTTATTACTTAGAGATTTTAAACCATTTAGATATTAGTTTTAAAATATATGAGGTGTAGCACCTCATTTAAATTATTACTCCCTCATAATAGGTGTGAAAGGTTGACCTTGGACAAGTTATATTTCATACCTTATTATTATTATTTGTGGAGATTAAATCTTGATAGGATTTAATGAGAGGAAATTATTCTCTCCAAAAACTTAAATAGCAAATCAAATAAATGCTTATAATGAGAGGAAATTATTTTTCTCTTAAATAAGAACAAACCAAGTAATTCACCATACCATGCTTGAAGTGATGTTAGAATTAGTTGTGTGAACCCTTTGGTGTGTTTTAGTCTAGCATGTAAGTATTGTTTGGTGATTGTGTACCTCGTATTCATTTATAGACGCTAGTACCGGAGACTATCAAGAGGAAGAGGTCTTCTACCAGGAGGAAGAGCCAGAAAACTTTGATCACCTCACCAATCAAGGCAATCTATTACCAATGCCACTAGAATAATGCAAATCCCTACAAGAGCCAGGCACCATTACTTTTACTTTATGCTTAATGCTCCTATCCCAAGTTTTTACTTTACAAGCTTTACCAAATTTTGTTCATCAAAGTTTACTTTTTGATTTATGATTCACTTGGTCTAGAGTAGCACAAGAGCATCAAATTTAGCCTAGAATAATCAAAGCTAGTTAGCACCCCTCATGACTAGTTGCTAGTGCTAAACAAATAAAATTGACTACTCTAGATGGGAATATGTGAAATGAAGTGACTTTGAAAACCTTGGAATGATGATTCATTCTATTGAAAGATTTTGAAGGTGAATATGACTTGTGAATGACTTGGTGAATTTTACGAAAAACTGATGGTTGGGTTCGGATGCGATACCATTCCAATTTGAAAGTACCCCCACAACACCCAACATGGGTAAGGGCTTAACTAGAAATTTATGTGCTTTAGTATGGGTTCCCTCTAAACAAGCGTCATCGGGGTTATGCCGAGAGCTGCCTCTACAACAAAAGAAATGATGTGATATGACGTGAAATGAGGTGAATGTCCGGCCCAAGCCCTGTGCAGTTCCCAGGCTGACAGTCTGTCTTCACTGGGAGGCCAAGCTCATGGGGAGAGGTGCCTATACTAGGGTATGTAAGTGAAAGGTTATGGTTGGTAGTCCGCATACGGAGTATGATAAATCAGGGCCAGTTAACCACGACGGATTATTGCAAATGTTGTGGCACAAGTGTACGACCTCTGCAGAGTGTAGAACTATTCGAATAGCCGCGTCCACGGTTATGGACGGTTGGAAAGGCCATACTGTTCTGTCATCAGGATCTTTTCAAAAATGTGACATATGACTTGGGACTTGAATTTGAAAGGTGAATGGTGACTTTGAATTGAATCACAACAGAGTTGTGGGAATGACACTAATGTTCCCACTTGAGTTAGTTTAGCAAATGAAGAGTCTTTACTAAATGTTTATGAAATAAACTTGGCTTTATGCAAATAAACCTAGATCTTAGTACCCCCTTACTAAAATTGATAGTGCTTACACTAGTATTAGTTTGCGAGTACTTTAAAAGTACTCATGGCTTTGTCCCTGGCTATTCAAATGGCCAGACTATGAAGGTGAACAGCAGTACGAGGAAGATGGACATCAGGACGTCTACGACAACTAGAACTACTCCTGACGTCAAGCGTTGGCATGTGGATTAGATAGCCACTACTACTTCGCTTCCGCTATTTGTGATGTTCGTTGATCAATAGATCAACTACTATTGTAATATTGGATCATGTGATCTACCCTTGTAAGACAATTATGTGTTGTAATAAATGATGACTCTAGGATATTCAACTATTATGTCTCGCAACAACAATATTCCTGGGATTGCGATGTATGGCATAATAGGCATCTGGACTTAAAAATCCGGGTGTTGACAAGTTGGTATCAGAGCCATTGTTTGACCTTAGGAGACCCTAGTTAGAATGGACGTCCGAAAAACTTAGTTTCAAAACAAATGAAGTAAATATTTCTGAAAACTTATTCTCACCCTTATCCTGAGATCTTTTCAAAATACTAAATCCATGCTCTACTTTTCTTTGTAATTCGACATAAAATTTTGCACACTTGATCACTTCATTAACTTACTCATCCTCATTGCTCACAGATGGAGTACCAATGGGAGTTCTATCAGCTTGGTCGCGGAGGCGACCTAGGGTTTGAAAAGGATTTGAAGCAACTAGTGGAATATCTAGGCCACCCATATCCCGAGTTCTTCGGAATACCCCTCAAAAACCACTCCGGAGAACCACCTCGGTGGGAAGTTTCTACTGATCTACGAAGAAAGCTTGGAGCCCCGGTATGGGAAACCATCTGGTTTTTACGTAACGGGAAACACTTGGAAGGAAGGACTAGTCAGAGCTATGCAAGAAGCAATTTCCCGTCTGTGTGGACAAAATGAGGGCAAGATCCGGAACACACGCTTCATCTACTACCCAAGACATGACTCCATGGGAAGATCGATGACCATGCCACCGCCCACGGAGATGAACCACTATGTAGCACCCCAGGACTTCAGGCTGTACAAAACCCGCAGGGATTTGGACAACGCCCTCGCCTCTCGCCAAGCACATTACCCGTGAAGAAGAAGAAACCACCATGACGAATGAAGATTAGTACTACTAAGTCACTTAAGTAGGTGTGAGTTGTATCAGGATCCCCTTGTATCGTAGAGCGAATGAATGGTTCTTCAAACCAATGGTGTGTTAGCTTTGTAATATGTGATGTTTGGTATGAATGAAAAAGTGTTGTTGGTTTTTACCCCCGCAACACTACTCAAGTTTTCAATTTATGAACTTCTTAAATTTTAACAAAACAAACCCTAGAAATTTCCCTCTTATCTTATCATCTACCTCAATGTTCAAATGGCCCCACCAACCCGCAACGCCACCCATGATGCCATGATGCAACTGCTGCAGACGATGATGGCAGACCGGGAAGCCGAAAGAGCTGAACGCCAAGCAAACCTTGCTGCACTACAACAGATAGCTCAGAACAATCAAGGCCATGGAAACCACGATCACCCTGGATCGAAGCTGAAGAATTTTCAGAACACCAACCCTCCGATGTTCAGCAAGACCGAAGAGCCAATTGACACTGATGACTGGCTCCAAACCATGGAGAACAACCTTGAAGTTGCGGGAGTTGAAGCCGCAGAAAAAGTACTGTTTGCCACCCACTACCTGTCAGGACCTGCCAGAGCCTGGTGGACAAGTGCCCGCGCAATGAATGCGGGACAGATGATGACTTGGGAAGACTTCAAACTCAAGTTCAGCAAATACCATGTGCCCCAAGGACTGATCAAGAAGATGAGAGACGAGTTCCGCGAACTCAAGCAAGGAAGGATGTCCGTGGTGGAATACCGCGACAGGTTTCTCACTCTGTCAAGGTACGCCCCGGATGAGACCGACACCAACGAGAAGAGGAAGGAAAGATTTCCGAACGGATCGCATGACGAGATGCAAACTATGTTAGTGAACATTCCGTTCGGCTGACCTCGAAGCCCTCGTGGACTCGGCCATACGAGATGGAAGGAAAGGCCGCATCCAGGCCAATGAGAACCGCAAGCGCAGAATGATGAACCAGAGTGGACCCCACCATACCCAGAAGCACCGCAATAACTCCTCTGGAGGATTCACCCCCAGAAACAACAGGCCACCTGCTCAGACTTATCGCCCCAACTACACCAACAACAACGGAGGACCCCCGAAGCCCGGAGGCAACAACAACAACAAAAGCCACCACAACAGCAACAACCCCAACAGCAACAACAACAATGGGAACAACAACAACACCAACACTGGCCCGAAGACTGGAAGCAACGCCATCCCCGTCACCCCGAAGGACAAGTCCACCATCAACTGCTATGAATGTAGAGTTGTGGGTCACTATTCCAATGAGTGCCCTGATACGTCTCCGACGTATCGATAATTTCTTATGTTCCATGCTTGTTTTATGACAATACCTACATGTTTTGTTCACACTTTATGATGATTTTATGCATTTTACGGAACTAACCTATTGACGAGATGCCGAAGGGCCAGTTCCTGTTTTCTGCTGTTTTTGGTTTCAGAAATCCTAGTAAGGAAATATTCTCGGAATTGGACGAAATCAACGCCCGAGTCTTAGAATTGGACGAAGCTTCCAGAACACCCGAGAGTCGCCAGAGGGGGGCCACAGGCCCACCAGATGATAGGCTGGCGCGGCCCAGGCCTTGGCCGCGCCGTCCTACTGTGACACCGCCTCGTCGACCCTCCGACTTCGCCTCTTCGCCTATATAAAGGTCCCTAACCTAAAACCTCGATACAGAAAAGCCACGGTACGAGAAACCTTCCAGAGCCGCCGCCATCGTGAAGCCAAGATCTGGGGGACAGGAGTCTCTGTTCCGGCACGCCGCCGGGACGGGGAAGTGCCCCCGGAAGGCTTCTCCATCAACACCACCGCCATCTTCATCAACGCTCGCTGTCTCCCATGAGGAGGGAGTAGTTCTCCATCGAGGCTCGGGGCTGTACCCGTAGCTATGTGGTTAATCTCTCTCCTATGTGCTTCAATACAATAATCTCATGAGCTGCCTTACATGATTGAGATTCATATGATGATGCTTGTAATCTAGATGTCATTATGCTAGTCAAGTGGGTTTTATGTCACATCCCACTTTTCAAACCTTGCATATTTTCTAGCTTTAAAAATTTGGGCCAACAAAAACTTTTATTTATCTTGATACCTAGTGTGCATGGCTTGAGGTTTTGATTTGGATTGGTTAATAGTAAGTGTTAAAATACAACTTCTCACACTAAAACCCTTAGTAACAAGTTTTTGTACCAAAAATTTAAAAGAGGAAACTCTTCATGATACCACTTGTGAAACACACCCCACCCAACTTCTCTTCTTAGAACAATTTTTCCTCTTAACCAAAAGCTTGGGTGCATGAGTGCATGCAACCACAAGACACCTTTTTCTCTCCATGCACCATGCCCCTCTCTTTTCTCTCCCCATAGGGTAAACCCTAGGATAAGGGGGACACTTCCCCCTCTCTTTTCTCTCGCATATGGCCGTGGCCATGGACCCCTCTTATTTTCTTTTTTTCACCACCACTTTGATCACTCCTTTTGACAAACCCTAGAGGGCAACCACCCCCTCTCTTACCTCTCCCTCTTTTTCCCTTGTGCATGGCCGAGTTGGGAGGCCATGTCCCTCTCTTATGGCCGGCACTTGGTGCCACACCCACCCCTCAAGCCCACCTCAATCTGGCCCGCAACCCACCTCCCTTGGACCCTCCCCGCCCCTCTCCACGAGCCCAAACGTGCACCAGCCCACTCACCCGGAGGCCGTCGGTCCGGGGACGTGCACGCCCCGGAAAAAACCTCCCGCGCACGCGCGCGGACGCCCGCGACGGGACGTCGCCTCGATCTCCCTCCCTCTCGCCTCGTGAACGCGCGCACGCCTCGACTTCCCCGCTTGCTGACGCCACCACGCGGACGTCATCACGGCCCCACGCGATGACGCCAGCCCTCGCCTTCCCGTTGGGCAGAACCACCGCCCAACCCCCCCGGACGCCCTCCCTCCGCCTATAAAAGGGCACCCGCACCCCCACCCCCCCCTCACACCTCACTCCACACCCTCCCCCACCTCCCCGGTCCCTCCCCGAGAGCGCCCGGGCGCGCTGCTCCGGGGCTGCACCTCGCCAGAGCCCTGCCACCGCCCGTAGCCATCGCCGGAGGCAAGGAAGACGCCGAGCTCTGCCTCGACGACGCCCTCCCTCTCCCTCCGTTCCATTCCCTCCTTAGCCAACCAGGCACTTACCCTGCTCCCCCTCTCCTCGCCAGGCTCGCCGGACGTCGCCGCCCCAAGCCCTGCTGCCGGACGCCGTGACGGGGGAGGTACTGCCGGGAGCCAAGACGAAGGAGGAGACGCCGCCAAGCCTGCCCGCCCGTTCTGCGACGCCACCGACCCGCCTCGACCTCGCCGCCGTGCCCTAGCTGTCGCCGGTGAGTTCCCCGGCCGTCCCTGCTCCTTCTCTGCCCAGTCCGGCCGCCTTGGTCGCGCCCCGCGCTCGCGTGGAGGAGACGATGGCCATGGGCCATCGGATCCCCATCCGACGCCTGCATGGGCCATGCAGGCCAGGTGGCCATGCACAGCCTGGCCCACCCCGGGCCCTCCCCTTTTCTTTTTGTTTTTCTTCCTTTTTCTTCTCTGCCCGCGTGGCAATTCTCCTGGGCCGGCCCGTTTCACTCACAGCGCGGCCCAGCTCCTTTCCCGCCCATTTCCCCGTTTAAACAATTCCTAAACTTTCCCTGTTTTTGTATTTAAAACCTGTGAACTAAAATGCTCATAATTTGAGATCTATAACTCGAAATAAATTGAAATCAACTACGTTAGAACCAGATTTTTAATACCCTTCACATGCCACTGGCCCCATATTTTTAGGATTTTTACACGAATTTTAGTATAATAAACTTGCTCTATGTATTCTGTACACTCCACAAAAATCCTAAAATCATAGAATTAATATTTTTGACTGATTCCAATTGTGTTAATCTTGTTTTATTGTTGTCCATCTGAGAAAAATAATATTGGTCCCTGTTAAGATTAATTTTGGATCGTTTATAAAAATGTTATGTCACATGAATTGTTGTCCATTTAAACACTTGTTCTTTTTAATTGATTTCCACCCCAACCCTTTTTCCATCATAAATTTGGCCAAATCATGTTTTCACTTTAATACAACACATACCCCTGCATGTTTTGTCATATTCTCTAAAAACTGGATTCTTGAGTTATGTGTTGATTGTATGTTGCCCTTTTGTTTTCGCGACGCTAGATACGAACGTGGGAGAAGCCGAAGGAGAGGATTTTGGAGAAGGTGTTGAAGAAGACCAGGGACTAGCCAGCCAAGGCAAGCCATTTACTTTGACTCCTTGTTTTTCTATGTTCTTGGTTGAGATCTTGTTATTCTTCCCCATCTTGATCCTTTGCGTTTTTCGGTGAGATAATTCTCCTCTTTGACATACTTGCCGCCAAGTATGTATTTATCCCCTCTTGGTAGATTCGCGTACTCTAAGTATGTGGATTAAACTCACTCATTTGACACGTCCTAATTCTAGTACAAACTTGGGTTAACATCATGATTATTGCTCCACTTTTTGATTATCTTCATCCATGCTCCATGTAAGTATGGATGTTGTTGACACCCTTCATGGTATGATGGCAACCTTGATGCTATTGTACATCTTAGTTCACACATAAACTTTAGGTTGGGAAAACCCTCAAGGTCTTACCTTGTTGTAAAAGTTTTTCTTAAAAACCTTGGGAAGATGAGATCTTGCCCATGTGTAACTTTGAGTAAAGGTTTAAAGAAAACAATTTTGAGGTTTTGAAGGAGAGGTGGTATGGTAACTTGGTTTTGGGAAAAACAACACATGGTTCTATGTATTCGCCCGAACAACCTTCTAGCGCAACCACACTATCCAAAGTGGGCACGGGCTTAGTCCGTAGTTTGTTGAATTTAACGTGAGATACCTTCACCACTCTCTAGGAGGGTCACGATGACCTCCGACACCGGGTTGCGCTCCGAAGGAGGCAATACACCGCATTAACTTGCAGCCGGACGATTACGAGGGTCTTCTGTCGTGGCGCCGGAGATACGCTCAAAAAGGAGGTATGCTTCGCCGGGGTGCCGAGAAGGGTTAAGCCCGCAGGGAAGGGCTCATGTTAAGGGAGACAGAGCGAAAGACTATGACCGATTATCCGAGTCTCGCATACTTTCGTATGACGATCCGGGGATGATCTCGGCGGATTTATCGGTTCTTGTGGGGAAAGTGCGCAAACTCGCAGAGTCAAATCTATTCGAATAGCCGCGTCCGCGGTCATGGACCAGTTGGGATGGCCGTTGCTTAGCTGTGTTGAGTTTTGTTTTAAGAAAGGATTTACAAGAAAAGAAAGTGTTTTTCCTGGAAAGTACTTAGAGTACTGGAAATGTGGTGGTGACCATATTGGGATGGTCGGAAAGGAAATAAAACGTGGGTCTACCCTTCCTAAGTGTTTTATGTAGTGAAGGATCTTCTTAAATTAAATCATGTAGGAATGTCTTAGGGAAAATCTTTGAGTGTCTCCTTCAATCGTGAAGTTGAGATGCTACTTCCACCAATAACACTTCTTCTCTCCTACATGCCATCTTCTTAACTCAAAACAGATATTCCCTCTTGACCTCCTAGCTTAGTCTTGGTACCTTGTTTCCTTGTTATGTTTCATTTTAAATGGTTTGCGAGTACAATTCAAAATGTACTCACGGCTTTGTCCCTGGCTATTTACTTGGCCAGACTATGAGGAGGATTTCGAAGATGATGGTGGTTATCGGGACGACTATGCGACTTAGGACGTTTCCCGGTCAGCTGCCCGTAGGGTTTAAGGCATGACTTGGGCCCGACGAAGTTGTTTGTATCCGCTGCTTTTGGATGTTTGAATTCAGCCCGATGTGGCCATTTGTGTAAGACTTGGTCATAAGACCGTTTGTAAGACTATTTATTATTCGGTACTATGTAATGGATGTTGTAACTCTGTTTATCAGTTCGGTTATGTGCTCATGTTACACTGATCATGGGATCATGAGTGAATGCATAACGGGTATTTCGGACGGTTGGTCCGGGGTGCCACAGTAGCCGGTATCGAGCCATCCTGACTCTAGGGAAAGCCTTAGTTAGCATGGACGTTAATAAAATTATTTTTCAATATCAAAAACGAGATGACTCTAAGCTGAAAGAATGCCTAGTCTCCTCCCTAAATTTTTCTCCTTAGAGATAAACTACTTGCATTAATCTTAACTGTTTTATATTATGTACCTTAAAATTTTGCACACTTGACATATTACTACTTGTATTAACATTAAAATTTTGTGTAGATGGAGGAAGTTATGTACACCCGGAGCCGTCGGGTGGGAGAGTCGCAGCCCTTGTTCCTCTTCGAGACCGCCACGATCGACGTTTGTAACGCCGTCTGGTCGCCTCCGCCCGGAGGTGAAGGGCGGACAGATGAACGATATCGAGAACGAGGACTTGTCCCGGATGATCGTCCGCACCGTCCGGGCTCCCATGTCAAGCGGCTCCCGGAGTTCGAGATCCAGCTGTTTGAGCGCACTTGGGAGGATGGTTTGGTTCGCGCACTCCAGGCAGCTCTTGCACACCTCACCTACCACCACCGTGCCGAGCTCGAGGAGATGAACCTCCCTTATGCTCACTTTGGGCGGCGTGACGAGGAGGGGCTTCCCACCATTGTGCCCTATGTTTGCCCCCTCGGTCGCCACGCTTCCCAGATGGAGTTCATGCTCGGCAAGACTCAGAACAGCCTCGACATCTGTAGGATGGAGAAAGAGATGCTGACGAATGAGTTGGGCGAGGTCAAGAAAGACCTTGAGGAGATGAGGAAGAGAGCTCGCCGTCGGCGCAAGCTCAAGCTCCGGGCAAGAGAGGCCAAGTACATGCTTAAGGTGAAGGTGAAGCACCTTAAGACCGCACTCCGCGAGGCCGAGACCAAGATAGAGGAGCTTGAGGATGATGGCGAGGATCTCCGTAAGGAGAATGCTGCACTCCTTAGCGATGATGATGACTACATGGATGAAGAAGGGTATGATTGGAACAACCCGTCTGAGGAGGAAGATGAGGATGATATGGATTTCATCAATGATGAGCCCGAAGAGCCGAGCACCCCTACCCCTCGTGAGTCGTCCGAGGAGGAAGACCCCGAGGAGCCACCGTTTGAGGAGCCGCCGACCAAGGATGACACCATCATCCTTGACGACGACTAGTTTGAGCACCGCACTATCGCTAGCTATGTTATGTTATGATGTCCCCGATGTAATCGCGTAGAACTATGTTGGTCCTATGGTGACCTTGATGTGGTGAACTTTGAGCTTTTGGTGATGTTTATGTTATGATGATGGTTGCTTTTGGATTTTATGCTTTCTTTATCTTTCAAGTTTGTTTTCAACAAGTCTTTATGCATCATGTCACCCCTTCCCCTTAGAAAGAACTCGCCTATCAAAGTGGTTCCCTTTTGTCTTATGTCTTCATCTCATCAGATGGTTGACACTCGCCGCGGAGCGCACCGAACGACCCTCCACCACCACCGAACCCAATATGGCTCGGATCCTTCGCCTCCTTATGGAAGACCGTCAAGCCGCTCGCGCTGAGAGCCAAGCCAACATTGCGGCCCTGCAGAATATTGCGCAGCTTGCCGCGGAAAACAACAACAATGGAGGTGATGGTGAGGAAGCCCCAAGGTCCAAGCTTAGGGACTTCCGAATACTAATCCACCGGTATTCACCAAGTGCACCGCCCCTCTTGATGCGGACGATTGGCTCCGTACAATCGAGAACAATCTGGAAGTGGCGGCCGTGGGCGAGAATGAGAAGGTGGTCCTTGCAACTCACTTTC
>NC_061513.1:280665927-280705164 GCF_022539505.1 Lolium rigidum
AGCTCTAGCGCATGTTAATCCCTGCTTCCCTCTGCGAAGGGTCAATCTTTTACTTTTATGTTGTGTCTCCATTATTTCTTTGAGCACTATCTTGAGAGCACAACTGTCATTCTTAGTATAATATGCTTGTCTCAAAATATGATTAATTGTGGTATAACTTTGATGCTTTTATCTTTGACAATCACTACTTCTAGTCTTTCTATGAACTCCAAAGGTGCCCGGCATTTATGTTTTGCCAATCAAATACGAGCAAGCGAGATACCACTTTATCATACTCTCTTATGAACATTGCAATCCTGCTTATATACATGATTCATGATGCTTATTATTAATTGTTGGTACCTCTCCATGATTGACATAGCTGTTAGATGATCTTATTTGCATGTATCTCATTATGAATTGCTTAAGTATTAGCCATAGCATGAGAATATATACATCATATGAGCAAATGTGTTCGTGAAAGTTCTTTTATCGCTCGGTTGTTAACTGAATTGCTTGAGGACAAGCAATAAGCTAAGCTTGGGGGAGTTGATACGTCCAAAACGTATCTACTTTCCCGAACACTTTTGCTATTGTTTTGCCTCTAATTTGTGCATTTTGGATGCAACTAACACGGACTAACGCTGTTTTCAGCAGAACTGCTCTGGTGTCTTGATGACGTGTAAAGCACACGCTCGTTGGGAACCCCAAGTGGAAGGTGTGATGCGTACAGCAGCAAGTTTCCCTCAGTAAGAAACCAAGGTTTATCGAACCAGTAGGAGTCAAGAAGCACGTTGACGGTTGATGGCGGCGGGATGTAGTGCGGCGCAACACCAGGGATTCCGGCGCCAACGTGGAACCTGCACAACACAACCAAAGTACTTTGCCCCAATGAAACGAGTGAGGTTGTCAATCTCACCGGCTTGCTGTAACAAAGGATTAACCGTATTGTGTGGAAGATGATTGTTTGCGAGAAAACGAGTAGAACAAGTATTGCGATAGATTGTATTTCGGTATAGAGAATTGGACCGGGGTCCACAGTTCACTAGAGGTGTCTCTCCCATAAGACAAACAGCATGTTGGGTGAACAAATTACGGTTGGGCAATTGACAAATAAAGAGAGCATGACAATGCACATACATATCATGATGAGTATAGTGAGATTTAATTGGGCATTACGACAAAGTACATAGACCGCCATCCAAGCTGCATCTATGCCTAAAAAGTCCACCTTCGAGGTTATCATCCGAACCCCCTCCAGTATTAAGTTGCTAACAACAGACAATTGCATTAAGTATTGCGCGTAATGTAACTAGTGACTACATCCTTGAACATAGCACTAATGTTTTATCCCTAGTGGCAACAGCACATCCATAACCTTAGAGGTTCTTGTCACCCCTCCAGATTCACGGAGACATGAACCCACTATCGAGCATAAATACTCCCTCTTGGAGTTACTAGCATCAACTTGGCCAGAGCATCTACTAATAACGGAGAGCATGCAAGATCATAAACAACACATAGATATAACTTTGATAATCAACATAACAAGTATTCTCTATTCATCGGATCCCAACAAACGCAACATATAGAATTACAGATAGATGATCTTGATCATGTTAGGCAGCTCACAAGATCCGACAATGATAGCACAATGGGGAGAAGACAACCATCTAGCTACTGCTATGGACCCATAGTCCAGGGGTAAACTACTCACACATCACACCGGAGGCGACCATGGCGGCGTAGAGTCCTCCGGGAGATGATTCCCCTCTCCGGCAGGGTGCCGGAGGCGATCTCCTGGAACCCCCGAGATGGGATCGGCGTTGGCGGCGTCTCTGGAAGGTTTTCCGTATCGTGGCTCTCGGTACTGGGGGTTTCGTCACGGAGGCTTTAAGTAGGCGGAAGGGCAAGTCAGGAGGGGGCACAGGGGCCCCACACCATAGGCCGGCACGGCCAGGGGGTGGGCCGCGCCGCCCTAGGGTTTGGGCACCCTGTGGCCCCACTTCATTTCGTCTTCGGACTTCTGGAATCTTCGTGGAAAAATTAGGCCCCTGGGCGTTGATTTCGTCCAATTCCGAGAATATTTCCTTACTAGGATTTCTGAAACCAAAAACAGCAGAAAACAACAACTGGCACTTCGGCATCTTGTTAATAGGTTAGTTCCGGAAAATGCACGAATATGACATAAAGTGTGCATAAAACATGTAGATAACATCAATAATGTGGCATGGAACATAAGAAATTATCGATACGTCGGAGACGTATCAGCATCCCCAAGCTTAGTTACTGCTCGTCCCGAGCGAGGTAAAACGATAACACGGATAATTTACGGAGTGACATGCCATCATAATCTTGATCATACTATTTGTAAAGCATATGTAGTGAATGCAGCGATCAAAACAATGTATATGACATGAGTAAACAAGTGAATCATAAAGCAAAGACTTTTCATGAATAGCACTTCAAGACAAGCATCAATAAGTCTTGCATAAGAGTTAACTCATAAAGCAATAATTCAAAGTAAAGGCATTGAAGCAACACAAAAGAAGATTAAGTTTCAGCGGTTGCTTTCAACTTATAACATGTATATCTCATGGATATTGTCAACATAGAGTAATATAACAAATGCAATATGCAAGTATGTAGGAATCAATGCGCAGTTCACACAAGTGTTTGCTTCTTGAGGTGGAGAGAAATAGGTGAACTGACTCAACATTGAAAGTAAAAGAATGGTCCTCCATAGAGGAAAAGCATCGATTGCTATATTTGTGCTAGAGCTTTGATTTTGAAAACATGAAACAATTTTGTCAACGGTAGTAATAAAGCATATGTATCATGTAAATTATATCTTACAAGTTGCAAGCCTCATGCATAGTATACTAATAGTGCCCGCACCTTGTCCTAATTAGCTTGGACTACCGGATCATCACAATGCATATGTTTTAACCAAGTGTCACAAAGGGGTACCTCTATGCCGCCTGTACAAAGGTCTAAGGAGAAAGCTCGCATTGGATTTCTCGCTATTGATTATTCTCAACTTAGACATCCATACCGGGACAACATAGACAACATATAATGGACTCCTCTTTTATGCATAAGCATGTAACAACAATTAATAATTTTCTCATTTGAGATTGAGGATATATGTCCAAAACTGAAACTTCCACCATGGATCATGGCTTTAGTTAGCGGCCCAATGTTCTTCTCTAACAATATGCATGCTTAACCATAAGGTGGTAGATCGCTCTTACTTCGGACAAGACGAACATGCATAGCAACTCACATGAAATTCAACAAAGAATAGTTGATGGCGTCCCCAGTGAACATGGTTATCGCACAACAAGCAACTTAATAAGAGATAAAGTGCATAATTACATATTCAATACCACACTAGTTTTTAAGCTATTTGTCCCATGAGCTATATATTGCAAAGGTGAATGATGGAATTTTAAAGGTAGCACTCAAGCAATTTACTTTGGAATGGCGGAAAATACCATGTAGTAGGTAGGTATGGTGGACACAAATGGCATAGTGGTTGGCTCAAGTATTTTGGATGCATGAGAAGTATTCCCTCTCGATACAAGGTTTAGGCTAGCAAGGCTTATTTGAAACAAACACAAGGATGAACCGGTGCAGCAAAACTCACATAAAAGACATATTGAAAACATTATAAGACTCTACACCGTCTTCCTTGTTGTTCAAACTCAATACTAGAAATTATCTAGACCTTAGAGAAACCAAATATGCAAACCAAATTTTAGCATGCTCTATGTATTTCTTCATTAATGGGTGCAAAGCATATGATGCAAGAGCTTAATCATGAGCACAACAATTGCCAAGTATCACATTACCCAAGACATTTATAGCAATTACTACATGTATCATTTTCCAATTCCAACCATATAACAATTTAACGAAGGAGAAACTTCGCCACGAATACTATGAGTAGAAACCAAGGACATAATTGTCCATATGCTACAGCGGAGCATGTCTCTCTCCCATAAAGTGAATGCTAGGATCCATTTTATTCAAACAAAACAAAAACAAAAACAAACCGACGCTCCAAGAAAAAGCACATAAGATGTGATGGAATAAAAATATAGTTTCAGGGGAGGAACCTGATAATGTTGTCGATGAAGAAGGGGATGCCTTGGGCATCCCCAAGCTTAGACGCTTGAGTCTTCTTAATATATGCAGGGGTGAACCACCGGGGCATCCCCAAGCTTAGAGCTTTCACTCTCCTTGATCATGTTGCATCATACTCCTCTCTTGATCCTTGAAAACTTCCTCCACACCAAACTCGAAACAACTCATTAGAGGGTTAGTGCACAATATAAATTAACATATTCAGAGGTGACACAATCATTTTTAACACTTATGGACATTGCATAATGCTACTGGACATTAGTGGATCAAAGAAATTCATCCAACATAGCAAAAGAGGCAATGCGAAATAAAAGGCAGAATCTGTCAAAACAGAACAGTTCGTATTGACGAATTTTAAAATGGCACCAGACTTGCTCAAATGAAAATGCTAAAATTGAATGAAAGTTGCGTACATATCTGAGGATCATGCACGTAAATTGGCTTAATTTTCTGAGCTACCTACAGGGAGGTGGACCCAGATTCGTGACAGCAAAGAAATCTGGAACTGCGCAGTAATCCAAATCTAGTACTTACTTTCTTATCAACGGCTTAACTTGGCACAACAAAACACAAAACTAAGATAAGGAGAGGTTACTACAGTAGTAAACAACTTCCAAGACACAAAATAAAAACAAAGTACTGTAGGTAAAAATATGGGTTGTCTCCCATAAGCGCTTTTCTTTAACGCCTTTCAGCTAGGCGCAGAAAGTGTGTATCAAGTATTATCAAGAGACGAAGTGTCAACATCATAATTTGTTCTCATAATAGAATCAAAAGGGTACTTCATTCTCTTTCTAGGGAAGTGTTCCATACCTTTCTTGAGAGGAAATTGATATTTTATATTACCTTCCTTCATATCAATGATAGCACCAACAGTTCGAAGAAAAGGTCTTCCCAATATAATGGGACAAGATGCATTGTATTCAATATCCAAGACAACAAAATCAACGGGAACAAGGTTATTGTTAACGGTAATGCGAACATTATCAACCTTACCCAAAGGTTTCTTTGTAAAATGATCAGCAAGATTAACATCCAAATAACAATTTTTCAGCGGTGGCAAGTCAAGCATATTATAAATTTTCTTAGGCATAACAGAAATACTTGCACCAAGATCACATAAAGCATTACAATCAAAATATTTAACCTTCATCTTAATGATGGGCTCCCAACCATCCTCTAGCTTTTTAGGAATAGAGGTTTCACGCTCTAGTTTCTCTTCTTTAGCTTTAATGAGAGCATTTGTAATATGATGTGTAAAGGCCAAATTTATAGCACTAGCATTAGGACTTTTAGCAAGTTTTTGCAAGAACTTTATAACTTCAGAGATGTGGCAATCATCAAAATTCAAACCATTATAATCTAAAGCAATGGGATCATCATCCCCAATGTTGGAAAAAATTTCAGCAGCTTTATCACGAGCGGTTTCAGCGGTTTTAGCGGTTTCAGGCGGTTTTCGCGCTTTGCATTAGAAGTGGAAACATTGCTAACACCAATTCTTTTATTATTATTAGTAGGAGGTGCAGCAACATGTGTAGCATTAGCATTACTTGTGATGGTAATAGTCCAAACTTTAGCTACATTTTTCTCTTTAGCTAGTTTTTCATTTTCTTCTCTATCCCACCTAGCACGCAGTTCAGCCATTAATCTTATATTCTCATTAATTCTAACTTGAATGGCATTTGCTGTAGTAGTAATTTTATTATGATGATTCTCATTAGGCAAAACTTTTGATTTCAAAAGATCAACATCAGCAGCAAGACTATCAACTTTAGAAGCAAGTATATCAATTTTCCCAAGCTTTTCTTCAACAGATTTGTTAAAAGCAGTTTGTGTACTAATAAATTCTTTAAGCATGGCTTCAAGTCCAGGGGGTGAACTCCTATTATTGTTGTAAGAATTCCCATAAGAATTACCATAGCCGTTGCCATTATTATAAGGATATGGCCTATAGTTGTTACTAGAATTGTTCCGGTAAGCATTGTTGTTGAAATTATTATTTTTAATGAAGTTTACATCAACATGTTCTTCTTGTGCAACCAATGAAGCTAATGGAACATTATTAGGATCAATATTAGTCCTATCATTCACAAGCATAGACATAATAGCATCAATCTTATCATTCAAGGAAGAGGTTTCTTCGACGGAATTTACCTTCTTACCTTGTGGAGCTCTTTCCGTGTGCCATTCAGAGTAGTTGATCATCATATTATCAAGAAGCTTTGTTGCTTCACCAAGAGTGATGGACATAAAGGTACCTCCAGCAGCTGAATCCAATAAATTCCGTGAAGAAAAATTTAGTCCTGCATAGAAGGTTTGGATGATCATCCAAGTAGTCGAGTCCATGGGTTGGGCAATTTTTAACCAAAGATTTCATTCTTTCCCAAGCTTGAGCAACATGTTCAGTATCTAATTGTTTAAAATTCATTATGCTACTCCTCAAAGATATAATTTTAGCAGGGGGATAATATCTACCAATAAAAGCATCCTTGCATTTAGTCCATGAATCAATACTATTCTTAGGCGAGAGATAGCAACCAATCTTTAGCTCTTCCTCTTAATGAGAAAGGGAACAATTTTAGTTTAATAATATCACCATCTACATCTTTATACTTTTGCATTTCACATAATTCAACAAAATTATTGAGATGGGCAGCAGCATCATCAGAACTAACACCAGAAAATTGCTCTCGCATAACAAGATTCAGTAAAGCAGGTTTAATTTCAAAGAATTCTGCTGTAGTAGCAGGTGGAGCAATAGGTGTGCATAAGAAATCATTATTATTTGTGGTTGTGAAGTCACACAACTTAGTATTCTCAGCGTTGGCCATTTTAGCAACAGTAAATAAAGCAAACTAGATAAAGTAAATGCAAGTAAACTAATTTTTTTTGTGTTATTTGATATAGCAAACAAGATAGCAAATAAAGTAAAACTAGCAACTAATTTTTTTGTATTTTGATTTAGTGCAGCAAACAAAGTAGTAAATAAAACTAAGCAAGACAAAAACAAAGTAAAGAGATTGAGAAGTGGAGACTCCCCTTGCAGCGTGTCTTGATCTCCCCGGCAACGGCGCCGGAAATTTAGCTTGATGACGCGTAAAGCACACGCTCGTTGGGAACCCCAAGTGGAAGGTGTGATGCGTACGGCAGCAAGTTTCCCTCGATAAGAAACCAAGGTTTATCGAACCAGTAGGAGTCAAGAAGCACGTTGAAGGTTGATGGCGGCGGGATGTAGTGCGGCGCAACACCGGGGATTCCGGCGCCAACGTGGAACCTGCACAACACAACCAAAGTACTTTGCCCCAACGAAACAGTGAGGTTGTCAATCTCACCGGCTTGCTGTAACAAAGGATTAACCGTATTGTGTGGAAGATGATTGTTTGCGAGAAAACAGTAGAACAAGTATTGCGGTAGATTGTATTTCGAGTATAGAGAATTGGACCGGGGTCCACAGTTCACTAGAGGTGTCTCTCCCATAAGACAAACAGCATGTTGGGTGAACAAATTACGGTTGGGCAATTGACAAATAAAGAGAGCATGACAATGCACATACATATCATGATGAGTATAGTGAGATTTAATTGGGCATTACGACAAAGTACATAGACCGCCATCCAACTGCATCTATGCCTAAAAAGTCCACCTTCGAGGTTATCATCCGAACCCCTCCAGTATTAAGTTGCTAACAACAGACAATTGCATTAAGTATTGCGCGTAATGTAACTAGTGACTACATCCTTGAACATAGCACTAATGTTTTATCCCTAGTGGCAACAGCACATCCATAACCTTAGAGGTTCTTGTCACCCCTCCAGATTCACGGAGACATGAACCCACTATCGAGCATAAATACTCCCTCTTGGAGTTACTAGCATCAACTTGGCCAGAGCATCTACTAATAACGGAGAGCATGCAAGATCATAAACAACACATAGATATAACTTTTATAATCAACATAACAAGTATTCTCTATTCATCGGATCCCAACGAACGCAACATATAGAATTACAGATAGATGATCTTGATCATGTTAGGCAGCTCACAAGATCCGACAATGATAGCACAATGGGGAGAAGACAACCATCTAGCCACTGCTATGGACCCATAGTCCAGGGGTAGACTAGTCACACATCACACCGGAGGCGACCATGGCGGCGTAGAGTCCTCCGGGAGATGATTCCCCTCTCCGGCGGAGGTGCCGGAGGCGATCTCCTGGATCCCCCGAGATGGGATCGGCGTTGGCGGCGTCTCCGGAAGGTTTTCCGTATCGTGGCTCTCGGTGCGGGGGTTTCGTCACGGAGGCTTTAAGTAGGCGGAAGGGCAAGTCGGGGAGGGGGCACGGGGCCCCACACCATAGGCCGGCGCGGCCAGGGGGTGGGCCGCGCCGCCCTAGGGTTTGGGCACCCTGTGGCCCCACTTCGTTTCGTCTTCGGACTTCTGGAAGCTTCGTGGAAAAATAGGCCCCTGGGCGTTGATTTCGTCCAATTCCGAGAATATTTCCTTACTAGGATTTACGAAACCAAAAACAGCGAAAACGACAAGCGGCACTTCGGCATCTTGTTAATAGGTTAGTTCCAGAAAATTCACGAATATGACATAAAGTGTGCATAAAACATGTAGATAACATCAATAATGTGGCATGGAACATAAGAAATTATCGATACGTCGGAGACGTATCATGTCTCGTTTTTGTGCAGAAATCCAACTTTCGGGAAAATCCTCGGAATTTATGCAGAAGGCCCTATTTTCCCAGAGAACTGACGGAGCCAGAAGGACAAACCAGGTGGAGGCCCGAGGGCCCCACACCATAGGGCGGCGCGGCCCAGGGGGGGCCCACGCGGCCATGTGGTGTGGCCCCCTCGGCCGGCCTCCGACGCCCTCCTTCGGACTATTTATCGGCCTCGACCTAAAAACGCACGGGGAGAAGTCGAAGTCGCCAGAAACCCTCCAGAACGCCGCCACATCGCGAAACTCCGTCGCGGGAGCCAGAAGTCTCCGTTCTGGCACTCCGCCGGGACGGGGAATTGGAGGAGATCATCGCCGCCATCACCGCCAACGACCTCTACTTCATCTCCATCCCACTGTATTACGCATTGGTGCATCGTGGATGGAATGCAACAGTTGGCGTGGATCCAATCTCTTCCTAGCAGGATAGCATAGGTGCTCTTGCTATCAACAATAAAGAACGTCGTAGGGATGGTCTTCCTTCGTACGGTCAGATCCACACGTTCAGAACACCTTGTGCGTCAGACGCTTGGCCGTTGAAATCGCTCAGTGTCACGTTAGTCTTGATCAGATCCGAGCTAGAGCGTCCCAACCGACGTAGCATGGAGTATGGCATAATGTTGACTGCCACAAACCACGTAGCTCCGGTGTCCACCAGCATCTTGTTGACAGGATGCCCATCGATATAACCTCGCAAGTACAGGGCCTTCAGATGTCTGTAGCTTCTTTCTCGTGGCTTCTCAAAGATAACTGGCCGTGGGCCGCAGTCAAGTTGTGCCACAGGTGCTTCGTCTAATCCTGGAGCACTAAACTCCGTCGGAAGGATGAACACCATGTTTGTGCCAGCCGATGTTTCATCATCGGCTTTCTTTTGTGCGGGGCACCACTCTTTCCTTTGTGGCCGACCTTCTTCGTCCGAGGTTCGCTGAATTTTAGCGGCCAGATCAGGCCGCGCCTTCCTCAACGTGTGCAGGTATAACCTTTCGGCTTCCTCCAAACCACGTAGTCGCTGAACCCTACGCTTTTGGGAACGGCTGAGTCCATCAGGGCACCACCTTGGCCGGTGGTACTTATCTTCTTCTTCTTCATCCTCTTCCAATTCCTCGAGGTCTTCCACCCGAGAGGACTCAGCGTGCTTGTTCCGAGGCGGGAGAGGCCCTAGACGTTTGAACACGGACACGTTGGCTGCATCCTTCCTCTTCTGTCTACATTCTGGGCAGTTGCCGATTGTAGGCAATCGGCTCATTCCTGAATCCCAGCAGTGTCTGAAGAAGGGACAGTCCCAATGCCTATCCTCGTCGTCTTGCTCTCTTGACTTTTCCTTGGCACGGCGCTCATATCTCTCCTCATCGCGATCATGCCGACGATGTCTCCTGGCGTCCCCAGCCAGACGATCTCTTTCACCATCGTCGTTGGGTCGTCGGCGTTGGTCATATTGACTCACATACTTGTTGAGGAGGTGATCGAGAGAGGTCGCTGATATCTCACATTCCTCACTTCTCCCTCTCGTGATGTAGCGCTTGCCATCGTGACGGAGCCGATCACGTGGAACGGCTGATACGTCCAAAACGTATCTACTTTCCCGAACACTTTTGCTATTGTTTTGCCTCTAATTTGTGCATTTTGGATGCAACTAACACGGACTAACGCTGTTTTCAGCAGAACTGCTATGGTGTCTTGTTTTTGTGCAGAAATCCAACTTTCGGGAAAATCCTCGGAATTTATGCAGAAGGCCCTATTTTCCCGGAGAGCCGACGGAGCCGAAGGACAAACCAGGTGGAGGCCCGAGGGCCCCACACCATAGGGCGGCGCGGCCAGGGGGGCCCGCGCGGCCATGTGGTGTGGCCCCCTCGGCCGGCCTCCGACGCCCTCCTTCGAACTATTTATCGCCCTCGACCTAAAAACGCACGGGGAGAAGTCGAAGTCGCCAGAAACCCTCCAGAACGCCGCCACATCGCGAAACTCCGTCGCGGGAGCCAGAAGTCTCCGTTCTGGCACTCCGCCGGGACGGGGAATTGGAGGAGATCATCGCCGCCATCACCGCCAACGCCTCTACATCAACCAGCCATGTTTCCCCCATCCATGTGTGAGTAATTCCCCCGCTGTAGGCCGAAGGGGATGGTAGGGATTGGATGAGATTGGTCATGTAATAGCATAAGATTGTTAGGGCATAGTGCCTAGTGTCCGTAATTGGTACTTTGATGATATTGTTGCAACTTGTTATGCTTAATGCTTGTCACTAGGGCCCGAGTGCCATGATCTCAGATCTGAACATGTTATTGTTTCATCAAGATAATCATTGTTTATGGTCTTACCTATAAGTTGTATACACATGTCGCTGTCCGGAACCGATGGCCCCGAAGTGACAGAAATCGGGACAACCGGAGGGAATGGTAGCGATGTGAGGATCACATGTGTTCACGGAGTGTTAATGCTTTGCTCCGGTACTCTATTAAAAGGAGTACCTTAATATCCAGTAGTTTCCCTTGAGGCCCGGCTGCCACCGGCTGGTAGGACAAAAGATGTTGTGCAAGTTTCTCATTGCGAGCACGCACGACTATATATGGAACACATGCCTATTGATTGCTTTGTACTTGGACACCGTTTTATTATTATCCGCAAATGCCCTGCTATGATTGTTACATGAGTTTCTCTCATCCATGCAACGCCCGTCATCCGTCCCCGTGCCTACGGTATTTTAATCCCGTTGTTTACTAAAATCACTACTGCTATCTTTGTTACTCTGTCGTCGTTATTTCACTACTGCTATCGCTATAAAACTGTTACTACTCGATAAACTCTTGCGAGCAAGTCTGTTTCCGAGTGCAGCTGAATTGACAACTCCGCTGTTAAGGCTTCCAAGTGTTCTTTGTCTCCCCTTGTGTCGAATCAATAAATTGGGTTTTACTTCCCTCGAAGACTGTTGCGATCCCCTATACTTGTGGGTCATCAACGGCTTCCTCTGTGTCCTTGCTACGAGAGCAGCTGCCCTCGTCTCCGTCCTTACCAGAGTGGTGTCCAGGTCCTACCATGTTGATATTGAACGAGAATCCTGGCTGGCACCCTCCAGGGTAAGTGCACTCCACCATGTTAACGGCGGGGAAAGGGTGTGTGTCGACTTTCATGGCGTACTGGCTGAAAATTAGACGCCCTTGTTCTATCGCCATTTGGACTTGCTGCCACCACACCCTGCAGTCGTTGGTGGCATGGGTGAACGTGTTATGCCACTTGCAGTATGGCTTTCCATTCAGCTCCTGCGCCGTGGGGATCTTGTGGCCTTCGGGTACCTTTAGCTGCTTCTCCTTAAGTAAGAGGTCGAAAATCTGCTCAACTTTGGTAACGTCGAAGTCAAACCCTCTGGGAGGACCTTGTGGCTTCACCCACTTGCAGGACACGGGGCTTGCCCCCCGAGTCCATTCAGCCACTGCTACCTCTTGATCTCCCGCAGAGCCTTCGTCTTCATCTGCCTCAACCAGGACCACCGCACGCTTGAATTTATCCCGGTATACATCCGGGTGGCGCTGTTCATATACGACGGCCTTCGCACCATGTGCGCCGGTGAAGGGTAGTCCGCTTGGGAGGCCACGTCCTTGATCGGTGATGCGAGACCCACCACCGCCAACTCGACTCGCTTCTTTTTCAGTCACACGAGCCGAATAGTATCGGTTCCTAACGGTCCTGAAGCGCCGGACGTATTCGACACCTGTTTCTCCGCGCTTCGACGTACTTGTGCTAAATCGGCAATGCCAGCCTCGGAAGCCTCTCGAGTGATACCGCATGTGGAACTGCTCTTCCAACTCGCTTCCAAGTCCGGATTGAGTCTGGTGGCAGCGATGTGTACCACCCGAAAGCCGATCCTGTGAGGGACTGTGCGAAGAACCTCACACGCAGCTCATCTGGTGCTGAGATCGTGCCCAGCTGTGCCAAATATCGGCTCACATGCTCGATGGAGCTGGAATCATCTGATCCATTAAACTTGGAGAAATCAGGGAGCCGATATTTGGGTGGTAGCGGGATCAACTTGTACTTGTTGGGGTACGGCTTGGAATAGCCGATTGTCCTCCTTTTCGGCACCATGCCGAACTGGTCTCTCTGGATGGTACTGATCTGATCCGCGGTGCTGGCTGCAGGAGTCGAACTCTGAAGATTCGCCGGAGTGGCATACTTAGCCAGCCATGCTTGCTTTTCCAGCTCTGAGCCAACTGCAGGAGCTGAGCTCTGGAGGTTTGTCGGAGTGGCATACTTAGCTAGCCACGTCTGCTTCTCAAGATCTGTTCCCGAAGTTCCTCCTGTTGTTCCAGAAGTCCCTGCTGTTGCAGTCTGGTTTGAGAGTGCCCAGTTACTGCAGTCTGGCACGTATGTGCACGTGTATCCGTGAGGGATCTCCTTAGGCGCCTCATGCAAGAACTGGTAGTCACTAGGGTCACCACCGATCTTGTAGATGACGTATGCCGGTGAATTCGGCACTTCTGGTGCTGCCAACGTGAATGGCAGCGGTGGACGGGACTGGAGTAGCATTTCTCCTTGGTAAGTCCCGAGAGCTGGTCCTGACGGAGAGTACTGATGCCTCATGATTTCCTGGATCACCCGAAGAGCGACACGCTCCAAAGTGTTCACCAGGCTCTCAGAATGGCGGTGCAGCGAGTGAGCTACCATGAAGTTAATCTCCTGACGCAGGGACCTGGTGCGTTCTTCTGACGGGGCGGACAGGTCCACTCCATCGAGCGCGCCTTCAGGTGAGAACCCTTTCCACCTGATGCCATGTGAGCGGGTTCTATGAAAAGAGCCGATGAGGTCGGCTTCGAGGATTGCTTTGACCTCGTCATACTTCTTTTTGAGCTCCTCGGTCAGATCCTCGTACGTGACTGGGGTGCCTTCCGCCATCTCAGATGTAGATGGCGATGCGGTTGATGTCGAAGATGGTCCCACTGGGCGTGCCAGAATGTGTTGCGGTCAGAAACCCACCGGCGAGCAGCGACGGGCAACACGATGAGAGCCGGGAGGCTCCCGGGACTGCGGCTGGCCCTGGTCCCTCCGAGCGACGGCCCGCAAAGACTCGGCACGCACGTCCGATGCTGGTGCAAGGGCGTGCCACCTGACCTATACCCGGTCGGGAAGGTGATGGATGTGCCTCGCTTAGTTTCCTGCATGGCATACACGTAAACATTAAATACGAGCCTCGATCGGCTCTCGGGTTGTCTCGTGAATCGGCTCAAAGAGCCGATCCACCCATGATCCGTACGAGGTGTACGAATATATGGTGGTCCTACTTGATCAAAATAAAGCTAAAACGACCTACTACGATTTAGGGTTTTCACCACATAATCGGAACATCCTACTCATGATTGAGCCTGGCGGCCACGCACGGTGATCGTAAACCGACCCTAGACAAGGCCTAAAAACCAACACGAGGTTGATCCCCGGAACATCCTGTCTAGGGCTAGCAAACTACACCCTACGCGCCACTGGATCCTTCAACCCGTTTGTAGGGCCTAACTATGCAGATATTAAACTAATCCTTGGAGAAAAAGGAGCAATCATAACGGATCGGATGTACTAAATAATGATCAAGCGGGGTGCCGCCCTTACACCTAAGATAGGTGTAAGGGCGGCTAGACGTCTCAGGGTTGCACGACGACAGCATATGATACGATGAACAATGCTAACCCTAACACGTCTAAGATAACTACGTTGCTCGCCATCAAAAAGGCTTCAGTACGAGCAACGCATGAACAGCGAATAAGCATGTACTGCCTAGATCGCAAGATGCGATCTAGGCAGCATGATGCTTACCCGGAAGAAACCCTCAAGACAAGGGAGTTGGCGATGCGCCTAGATTGGTTTGTGGTGAACGTGATTGTTGTTTATTTCATAAACCCTAGATACATATTTATAGTCCGTAGACTTTCTAACGTGGGAATAATCCCAACCGTGCACGAGCCAAACTCTAACTAACCGACACGTATCCTATCATATTTACAGATACAAGGGCAAACTAGCCCAAACTTCGTGTACAAGGCCGGTTCGCGTATTCTTCCATGTATATTCTTCAAGCCCAATCTTGATCGCGGCCCACCTCTGATCCGGTCAATTTCTGGTGATAACAAGATGTCAATGCGCCCCAGCACAAAGTCATTGAGAATGTGGAGGACTCCAAGCTTGAGCCAAGGCCACATGCGCTTGAAGAAGATAGGGGGAAACCGTCTGGGCCCGGAGCCGTGTTGGCTTTCATGTCGGAAACAATGTCCTGGAGCTCCTTCTCCGAGAAGGTAAGCATGAGCTGCTCGTTGTCCGAGGCAGAAACCTTGGCCGCCTCTCTCCAGACATTTGGGGCCACAGAGCACACCCTCTGAGATGAGGAGCCCAGCAACTCGCGGTAGAAATCATAGATCACTTGTTGGATGATAATGGGATCCGAGGTAGGGCCTGATGGGGTGATAATAGTGGAGATGGTGCACTTGCGTCTCCTACCGTTGGCGACGACGTGGAAATAAGCAGTGTTGGCGTCCCCCTGGAGCGCCCACCTCGTCCTACCCCTTTGCTTCCAGTAATCCTCTTCCTCGCGTACGATTTGAAGGAGCTGTTCTTCAAGGGTGTACCTTTCAGCCCATTCGTCCTCTTCCAAGCCAGCGGAGTCCGCTCTAGCATCCACCTGCTCAATCTGGGCAAGGAGCGCAGCTTTTTCACGTCTCGTAGCCGCTCCATGATTACGGCTCCAACCACGAAGGTACTGTCTGAGCCCCGCACTCATGTGGTGCCACCAATCAATGATGTCTCTGCCCCTTGCATGAAAGGCCAAGTCAAGCCAAAGTTGAGACAGCATGGGACAGAATTCGGGTCTCTCAAACCATCCAGACTCGAAGAAGAACCGGTTAGTGCGAGGCGGGAGCTCGTCGCCGGAGTCAAACACCAGAGGCGTATGGTCAGAACCAAGGGTGGTTTCCGCCACGAGGGAACAGAGCGGGAAGAACCCTTCCAGCTCAGGAGAGATGAACACCCTGTCCAACACCGAGCGGACCGGGTTAAGCTGACGGTTCGTCCAGGTATACCTCGCCCCAGTGCGAGGTATTTCACGAAGGTCCCAAGAGGCTACATGCTCATTGAAGAGATCTATAAGGGGCCAGCTAAGATTGTCGTTGTTCTTGTCTTCAGCAGATCGGATGAGGTTAAAATCTCCCCCAAGAAACAACGGCCGAGTGGCGCGAGCAACCTTAGCAGAAATCTCCTCCAGGAAGGTGCGGGATCTGCTGTGATCAGCGGGGCCGTAGATGGCCACCACCTCAAAGATACACTTAGACGCCCTGTGAAGGATGGACATGCTAATGAAGAATTGTCCCATGTCAATTTCTCCCACCTCGAAGGAGCTGTCTTTGGCACCAATGAGAATTCCCCCAGAGTGCCCATTCGCCGGGAGCCAGTGCCAGAAAAACTTGTCCCCAGATTCAAGACTGCGGAGTTCAGCATCAGAGAAATCTTGCTTAATAGTTTCTTGGAGGAGGACTACATCAATCTTGTGTTCACGGAGATAATCCTTGAGAAGGGTGCGGTGCCCCTTGCGTCCGAACCCTCTTATGTTCCAGATGAGACACTTCATTGGGAAACCATGGATAAAGCCCGTGCTCGGCGGGTGAGGGGTCTTGAGCCCACAGTGGGCTGCAGCTTCTTCTTGTACGACCTAGGTTTTTTCTTGGGGACGGGAGCCGCAGCCTCCTCCGGCACAGGCCCTTCCTGTGCTGAGGCAGACTCCCTCTCCGCAGCTGCTTTCTCTTTGGCAGCCTCCTGCTCAACCCTGAATCTGGCCGCTGCCAAGTCAGCCTGTGCCAGTTCTTTTGCTTGGATAAGGGAGATGATTTCCTCGGGCGCCCCCACCGCAGAGGGGAAGATGACACAACTGTCTTGGGCCACATGCAGAAGCTTTTGGACCGGGACATCTTGGAAGGCAGTAAAGGCAGAGAGGGAGGAAGGAGAAGAACGGACGGTACCTGGAGTGCGTGAGGAGGGCGCGTCCTTGTCGTTGGCGAGGCGCATCGCGCGGTCCAGCACCGAGCCCTCCGTGCAGCCCGAGCCCCTTGCGCTCTTGCGGTGAGCCTCAGATGGAGTAGCACTCCTGCTTCGAGGGGCCCGGGTGACTGGAACTCCCAGCGCAGGAATGGGATCTTCTTCCGCCAGCGGGACGACAGAGGAGTTGTCCAGGACGGCCGGCGCTAGATGGAGGCCCAGGGCGGCAGAGGTGTCTTCATTCCTTTCTTCGACCGACTCGAATTGGAGCTGGGTTGCCAATTCCTTGGCCAGAATCCTGGAGGGACGATCCTGGTTGCTTTTGCTTCTCTTTTCACGCGCGCGGAGCTCCTCCGAGGTGTCCGACGTCGCCGAGGGCGGGCTCTTCCACCCGATGGCCAGCCTGTCCTCTTCACCAAGCTTCAGAGCTTTCCCAGGAGTCACGAAAGGCGTGTCTTCTTTGTTCGAGTCAACAGGGGACAGGACAGAAGGCGATAGACACTCGGAATCCTCCAAGGGGGTGGGAGGGTGCGGGGACTTTGAGGAGGCGTGCACAAACTTGGCCACAATGGGGAAAATATCACCCCGATCAGTAAGGTTGGAGCCATATTGAGAGATGGCCGAGGCAGGAAGGAGCAGGGGTTGGAGTGGCGCATCTTGTCCAGCAGCAGCAGCTTTGTATGCGGGGCCTGCCTTGCCCCCGGCCGGTGCTGAGTGCGAGGTAGTGCGCTCTTTGTGCGGGTGGCGACCCCTGCGGCCATCCCACCTATCCTCATCGGTTTCCTCTAGATCCTCCTCTTTTTCTTCTTCTCTGTCTTTGCCATGGGAAGGGGGGCGTGCGGCGGAGACTCGACCGCATTGTTGGTCTCCTGGACCACCTGGATTTTGAAGCCTTCCATGTTGACGAAGATCGTGACAAAGGATGGGATGAGCGCAGGGTCACGGCAGCCGAAGGACATGCGGATCGGGTTGGAGGGGTGGGAGAGCGAGTCGACATCCACCCCAATAGGGCGCCCAATCTCTCTGGTACTCAGGAGGAGTCTGTCCGCATGTCGGAGGGGCCGGGGAACCCCATGGAGGAGAACCCAGGTCTCTTGGAGGCGCTCGGACGCCGTGGGATCGCCCGTGGGAACAGTGACTATGGCCTTGATCTTGCACGCCGGGACAGTGATGCCTCCACCCCGGATCGCCATGCGGAGGCTTTCCTTAGAGGGAAAGACCACCGAGAAATCCGACTCATTGAGCTTGCAGACTTGCCACGCCCAGGTCTCATCCACTAGGTCTTTGAGCTCCTCCTCTAGCTGATCTTCCTGCAAGCCTCCCTTTTCCAGGATGATGAGAGCAGCATTGGCGACAGGCTGGTACAGTTCTTCCTCCGGCACTTCACAACAGAAGAAGCCTTGTTGTTGCCCGCCAAAACCAGCCCAGAAGGGGTCTGGCCCTTTGGAGAACAGCGCACACATCGCCGTGGGGTGGCCCGCTTTGTTGCACTTGACGCAGAAGGCTTCAGACTTGCACTCCGATTGCATGTGGCCTTGGTTCCCGCAATTGTAGCAGGTGATGCGCGCCGCCTCCGCCCCGACGGAGGCGGTGGAGTTTGTCGCGGTGGCGTTGGCGCCCTGAGTGGATGGTCCCGCCCCTAGCAGCGACCTGGACGCCCTGGAGGAGTACTTCTTGTGCGCTCCCCGGCCCTGGTCGCGCCCTCGCGGAGCCGGGGGAGGGGGAGGAGGGCGCTGGTCGACCCCATGACGCCAGCCAGAGGAGCTTGCCCGTTCACGATCGTAGTAGCGCTGTTGACGATGCTGCTCGGCTTGCTCCTTATCGAGCCGCTGGCGGAGATCCGCGTCACGATCTCTGGTGTGGCTGCCGTCCATGTCGCCAAAGGGGCGCTTGTTGCGGTTGGAGCGGTCGCGGTCGCGGTCCATGGGCAGCAGGAGGCGGCGAGACGCGCCGGAGGTGGGGTCGGTGGAGAGGGACAGGAGCTTCGCGTGCTTGCGGTTGCGGCGGATGTCGCGAGGAGGCGCGGGGAACCCTAACTCTGGATCTAGGGTTCCAGAGGGGATCCCCAGCCACTTAAAAGGCGGCGGCTGGAGGGTAGAAACGTCCGAGGCAGCCCTTTCCCCGAATCCCTCCATCGTGGCCGTCGCACTTTGCCCCTGGGCCACGTGGCACCCATCCACGAGAGGGGAGGCCGAAACCGGGTCGCGGCCCACCAGTCCCGTCCTGGGCCGGACCGAAAGAACCCGGAGGAACCTGGCCCAACAGGCCCACCGAGGGAGCGGGCGAGGGGGACGCAAACCCTACCCCCGACGACCCCACGATCGCCGGCGGCGGCGCAGGAACGGCGGCCAGAAGGGGGACAACCAGCGCTCCCACCAACACTCCACCCTGAGGAGGTTGGGGAGGCCGCGCCGCGGCGGAGGAGGCGCAGATCTGGGCTCCCGCGCACCCACGCGACGGGAGCAGAGGGAAGGCCTCGGGTCCCCAGACCGGAGGAGCAGATCTCGTCGGAGAGGGAGCCGGAGATGTTGCCGAGGACTCCGGACGGCGCTGCGAGGCGCGAAGGGCACCAGCGCAAGCACGGTCGAGAAAGGAGGCAAACAGCACCGGAGAGAGGGAGGAGGAGGGGGATGGGGAGGGGGCGGGGTCAGGGGAGGAGGCACCTGCGGGTCGACGGAGGCTTCATCTCCGTCGGGGGCTTCGTCTTCGAGAGCGGAGAGGACAGCGAAACGATTCCTAGCGGTCCGCGACGAGGGCGCCACGGCTCGCCGGGCGCGGAGGCGCTCCGCCGGGCGCAGGATGCGACGCATGGCGGCGACCCCAACGTCGCCTTCGCCGTCGCCCGAGAGGCACGGGCGTCGAGCCGTTAGACACATCCCGATGAGCTCATAATCACAACACCAAAGTTAATCTGACCGTATCAGTTGACTTAAAAAGACAGCGAAAGATATGTGTGCAAGCTCTGCTTCTTTTGGCAGCATATGTGTGTTTTTCTGTACCGAAGAGCATCAGCTGGTTCAGTGACAAAAGCTTGCGCAAGTACTCCTGGTCTAGGAAGCTAGGTCCACAGTGCAGGGGGGCAGGTTTGGGGCAGCAGCCCTTGTTATGCCAGTCCACATGGTTAAAAGATTCTTCATTTGTTCATCTGATATGCGAATTATTTCTGCTCAAGATTCCGAGCGTTAATGGTTTGGCAAATAGTACTCACTCAACATCGATGTCTAAGGCATCTCCACCGGTGCCCTTAGATAGGACCACATTTTTATTTGGGGTGTTGCTTCCACACTAACGTCCCTAAACGACAGCTCCTAAAAGTTTCATATGTAACGAAATATTAAATTTATATGAATTTAGACAAGTTTTATACAAAAGTCACTTGAATTTAAACTAGAAAATTTTAAAAATAAACTAGTGACTCCCCTAGAAGGTGTTGTAGTCGAGGTTGTCCGTGTCGTCTCCATCACCGTTGTCGCCACCGTCACCGTCGGAGAAGTCAAAGGACCAGTCGTCCTCCTCCTTTGGCGCCGGCGACTCACAAGGTCCAGCGAGGTCGGCCATGGACCACACCGCCGCATGCCGCGGGTCGAGCGTGATCTTCCGGTAGTCCTCGCCGACGGAGCGGCCAACGATGAGATGCTTCCCCGGGAAGTCCTCCGGGTCGTCGCCGCCACGGAAGGCCGCCTGCGCCTCCATCTCCCACCACCTCTTCTTCGACGGCGGAGGTGGTGGCGGACGTGCATTCAAGGCGCGTTGGGGAGGGGGTGGACGCCGCGTGTCCAGTCACCTCCTCGTCGGAACCCCCTTCTGATGGATCACTTTTAAATTGATGTGTTTTGCATGTGTTCAAATAATTGATGAAGGCTAAATAGGATTGATCTTTTGTTAGGTCTTGCTGATTTTGCTGCCTCTCGCCATGTCAAAATATAAATGGTATTGTCGCTTTATTTGCAAGGGTTAATTATTGTGTTGAATTCATTCAGCTTAGAAAATTCTGAACAATAATCTGCTAGTGCCAAACGTAATGGGAATATTAAATTGCTAATAATGGAGCGCAATATATATTATTTTCCTATGTTGTCACATCGGAAGTATTTTAATTTTGTAAATCATTATTAATTAATTATGTATAATTTTTTACTTAATAAATAAGATTATTTGCAAAACTATAAAAAGTGCATTAAAACACCTTCATGTTGAAAAATTTATTTTTACATATTCTACAAAGTTCAAATTTTGCAAAAGTGTTCACTACATTTAGAAATATTCACGGGTTCTCGTTCAAAATTATGTTTCTAAGGTTACAAAAATATATTTATCGGTTCAACAAAAGTAACCACAATGATTAAAATATTTATTAGTGCATGATAACACAAGTATGCATCACCTCCTCATGTGCAGCATGCATGGTTTGAACGTTCCATGTTCTAGTAGGGTAACGAACAATAGTTCACCGAGGTTGGAGCACACCAAATGCTCACCTCACCTCCTTCCTACAAGTCGCTTGCCTCTGGGCAAACCTCTTTGCTTTTTGTTGTTGCGGGATTACAGAGTGTCTTCACTAGCGTGGTCTAGTTTGGATAGATGTCATCGGCAAGATAATATGGTTTGTCGTATGCATTTCCATTGATCTCATAACTGACCACAAAAGCATTGCCTTCTACAAGCCTGGAGAATACGAGAGAGTGTTGGAGCATGTTGATGTTATTGTGAGAACCGGCCATGCCAAAAAAAAGGAGTGCTAAATCTAGATATCACGTGATGCCGCCTCCTCAAGAATGAAAGTGCACCCTGATGACCCACAAGTATAGGGGGTATATCGTAGTACTTTTGATAAATAAGAGTGTCGAACCCAACGAGGAGCAAAAGGTGTTGACAAGCAGTTTTGATGAAGGATTCACTGTAAATGCTCACAGACAAGTTTTCAGGGGATTTTGATATAGCAGATAAATAAAATACAAGTAAGTAAAATGCGGGAATAATAATTGCAGCAAGTGGTCCAATCCTTTTTAGCACAAAGGACAAGCCGGTTTGTTTACTTATGATGACCAAACATTCTTGAGGACACACGGGAATTTAGTCTAGTGCTTTCGCTTCATATAGTTGATTAATCTTCATTGTTTTGATAAGTGTTGTGTGGGTGAACCTATGCTAATGCACCGCCCTTCCTAGGACTAATACATACTTGTGATTAAACCCCTTGCAAGCATCCGCAAATACAAGAAAGTAATTAAGATAAATCTAACCACAACCTTAAACTCTGAGATCCTGTTATCCCTCATGCATCGATATACCAATGGGGGTTCAGGTTGCTGTCACTCCGGCAACCCCACAATTAGCAAATGAATACAAGATGCATTCCCCTAGGCCCATAAAGGTGAAGTATCATGTATTCGACGTTCACATGACACCACTAGAAGAATAACACCACAACTTAAATATCAAACCATTAAATATTACTCAACATAGTTCACTACTAACATTTAGACTTCACCCATGTCCTCAAGAACTAAACAAACTACTCACAAGACATCATATGGAACATGATCAGAGGTGATATGATGATGAATAACAATCTGAACATAAACCTTGATTCAATGGTTTCACTCAATAGCATCAATAACAAGGAGTAATCAACACCGGGAGAGTTTCCCCTATGAAATAATCAAGATTCAACCCTAGATGTTACAGCGGAGACGAGGTGCAGCGGTGGAGATGACGGTGTCGGTGGTGGAGATGATGATGATGATGATGATGATCCCAATGAAGTCCAGCTCGATGACGGTGATGATGGCGACGATTTCCCCCTCCGGGAGGGAATTTCCCCGGCAGATTTCAGCCTGCCGGAGAGCTCTTTTCTCTCTGGTGTTTTTCGCCCCGCAGAGGCGGCTGCGACTATCCTTGATGTTCTATCGCACCTTAGGGTTTATGGGAGATGAAGTACGCGAAAGGGCAATGGCCGAGGGGGGTCGTAGGCCGCCTCCCCACATGGCGGCGCGCTAGCCCTGGTGGCCGCGCCGGCCTATGGGAGGGACCATGGTGGCCCTCCTCGGCCTCCCCTTTTGGCTGGCTCCGTCATCTGGAAAATAGGAGCTTCGGTATATTTTCCATCAATTGTTGATCTTCAGAAATATTGTATCCTGACGGTGCTTTTTCCAGCAGAATTCTGACTCCGGTGAGTAATTCTCCAATAATCATGAAACATGCAAAATAGGTGAAATAACATAAGTATCATCTCTAAATATGAAATAAATCAGTGAATAACAGTAAATTATGATATAAAATAGTGATGCAAAATGGACGTGTCAACTCCCCCCAAGCTTAGACCTCGCTTGTCCCCAAACGAAACTGAACTCAGTAAACAAGATCACATATTTATGGAGTGAAGAGTCGATAAATAAAATACGGACAAGAAGCATCACATTTATTAATTCACACAAGGCATTCTAGTAAACAACTTCCTCATATAACTCAACTTGAGACAAGTAAAGGAAAATCACAAATAAAGGTGCATAGGAAATCATAATTGGTGATGGCAAACTTCGTTCTTGGTCAAAGAACAACTAACAGGTTCTACTTATCTTTCGAGCAGAGCCTTTATATTAGAGCTTATATGGCAGATCTTACATGCTCAGTCATAACAATCTCCTCATAATCATTGATAACCTTCAAAGTCACATTCATTCAGATAAAATTTGTACTAAACAAGGAAGAATAAAATACATGATTACGTAGATCACAATATAAATGGTTGGATCACAACAACTCAATTGCTTGCTTGAGATCGAGGGAAATAGGTTTACTAACTCAACATAAAAGTGAAAGATAGGCCCTTCGCAGAGGGAAGCAGGGATTAAATCATATGCTAGAGCTTTTTAAGTTTTGAAATCATATAGAGGGCATAAAAATAAAGTTTTGAGAGGTGTTTGTTGTTGTCAACGAATGGTAGTGGGCACTCTAACCCCCTTGCCAAATAGACTTTCAAAGAGCGGCTCCCATGAAGGACGTTATCTCTACCAGCAAGGTAGATCATCCCTCTTCTCTTTTGTTTACACATGTACTTTAGTTTTATTTATGGATGACACTCCTCCCAACCTTTGCTTTCACAAGCCATGGCTAACCGAATCCTCGGGTGCCTTCCAACATTTCACATACCATGGAGGAGTCTCTATTTGCAAAATTAAGTTGCTTACTGATGAATCAGGGCAAAACATGTGAAGAGAATTATCAATGAAAGTTAATTAATTGGGGCTGGGATCCCCGTTGCCAGCTCTTTTTGCAAAATTGTTGGATAAGCAGATGTGCCACTAGTCCATTGGTGAAAGTCTGCCCAACAAGATTGAAAGATAAAACACCACATACTTCCTCATGAGCTATAAAACATTGACACAAATAAGAGATAATAACTTTTTGAATTGTTTAAAGGTAGCACATGAAGTATTTACTTGGAATGGCAGAGAAATACCACATAGTAGGTAGTTATGGTGGACACAAATGCCATGGGTTTAGTTTAAGGTTTTGGATGCACGAGAAGCATTCCCTCTCAGTACAGGTCTTTGGCTAGCAAGGTTGGTTAGCAAGCATAAGGGTTGAGGGAAAACAAACAAATATACATGTGATAGAAACAATCATGCATCTTCCTTGTAAGCACAAACAATTTTAACTTCAGAATACTAAACTCATTAGCTAACAAGAAAGAAAGATAAAGAAATAATATATCTACATGTATTTCCCTCTTTTCTACTTAAGCCTCAAAGTATTGTTGCTGTTGACCAATGCTAAGTTTGCCAAAACCAAATAGATTTACTTGATGCTCCCAAAGTGATTGTTGACTGTCAAAACCCACCGGCGGGCAGCGACGATCAACACGGTAGAGCCGGGAACAACCTAGAGCTGCGGCTGGCTGAGGTCCCTCCGAGCGACGGCCCGCAAAGCTCTTCTGGTCACACGTCCGATGCTGATTGCAAGGGCGTGCCACACGACCTATACCTGGTCAGGAAGGTGATGGAGATGCCTCGCTTAGTTTCCTGCATGGAATACACGTAAACATTAAATACGAGCCTCGATCGGCTCTCAGGTTATCCTGTGAATCGGCTCAAGGAGCCGATCCACCCATGATTCGTACGGGGTGCACGAATATATGGTGGTCCTCGCTTGATCAAGATAAAGCTAATGAGATCTACGACGATTTAGGGTTTTCACCGCATAATCGGATCATCCTACTCCAGGTTGGGCCTCGCGGCCACGCACGGTGATTGTAAGCCGATCCTAAACAAGGCCTAAAAATCAACACGAGGTTGATCCCCGGAACATCCTGTTTAGGACTAGCGAACGACACCCTACATGCCGCTGGATCCTCCCCCCCTTCGTAAGGCCTAACTATTGCAGATATTAAACTAATCCTTGATGAACAAGGAGCAACCGTAACGGATCAGATCTACTAAATAATGATCAAGCGGGGTGCCGCCCCACACCTAAGATAGGTGTGAGGGCGGCTAGACATGCAAGGGTTGCACTACGATAGCATGTTTAAACGAAGAACAATGCTAACCCTAACATGTCTATGATAACTACGTTGCTCGCCATCAAAAAGGCTTCAGATACGAGCAACGCATGAACAACGTGGAGCTTGTGCTGCCTAGATCGCAAGATGCGATCTAGGCAGCATGTCGCTACCGGTAGAAACCCTCGAGACGAAGGAGTTGGCGATGCGCCGAGATTGATTTGTTTGGGTGAACGTTGGTTGTTTATTCCATAAACCCTAGATACATATTTATAGTCCAGGGGACCTTCTAACGTGGGAATATCCCCACCGTGTACGAGACAAACTCTAACTTTTAATCTATGATGCAATCTACTATAATTAAAGGTACACGGGCAATCTAGCCCAAATTCTCCGTGCAAGGCCGCTTCAGAGATCCTCCACGTGTAATCTTTCAAGCCCATCTCCTTTACGGCCCACCTCCTGATTTGGCCAAAATCTGGTGATAACACATGCCCCCCTGGTTTTGGCAATGATAATTCCAAAACCACACTGTTTTTCCTCTGAAGGGTCATGTCGTGGCAAAGCAGACCTGTCGCAGTATTCTCATCATGATGCCTTTCCTTTTGAAAGGACACGGATGTCGCCTAGAGGGGGGGTGAATAGGCGATTTAAAACTTTTACGAGATGGGCTTAACAAATGCGGAATAAAACTAGCGTTTACTTTGTCAAGCCCAAAGCCTATATACTATTGTTCACCTATGTGCACCAACAACTTATTCTAAGCAATGGTTCACCTATGTGCACCAACAACTTATGCTAAGCAATACAAGCAAGTATGTGATAGCAAGATATATATAACTTCAAGCACGATGGCTATCACAAGGTAAAGTGCATAAGTAAAGAGCTCGGGTATAGAGATAACCGAGGCACGCGGGAGACGATGATTTATCCCGGAGTTCACACTCTTGCGAGTGCTAATCTCCGGTGGAGAGGTGCGGTTGCTTAGTGCTCCCGAACGCCACAAGAGGCTCACCTTGAGGTGTGGTTGCTCGATGCACACCAACGCCACAAAGGCCTCACCCCAAGATGCGGTACTCACACCACACACCGAACGCCACGAAGGCGCCTCACCTAAATCTCCGGTGACCCTCGCCACAAAGGCCTAGGTCACGGTTCCACTAAGGGATTTCCTTCGAGGCGGAAACCGGGCCTTACACAAAGATTGGGGCACACATCCACAACTTAATTGGAGGCTCCCAACAAACCGCCACAAAGGCCTAGAATCCGTCTAGGGTTCCAAGAACCCAAGAGTAACAACTTCCTTGCTTTCACCTCCACGAATCACCGTGGAGAACTCAAACCGATGCACCAAATGCAATGGCAAGAACACCACAAACATGCTCAAGTCCTTCTCTCTCAAATTCCAACAAAGCTACAAAAGCTATTGGGGGAATAAGAGAGGAAGAACAAAGGAATTCACAAAGAACACCAAGATCAAGATCTAGAGAGTTCCACTCACAAAGAGATGGATTTGATTGGTAGAAATGTAGATCTAGATCTCCTCTCTCTTTTCCCTCAAATGGGGGCAAGAATCATGGAGGGATTGAGAGATAGTGCAAGCTTCTCTAGTTCAACAATGGAGGAGAGAGAGAGTGAGAGAAGCTACAGCCCAAGGAGGAAGAAGGGGGGTATTTATACCCCCAAGAAAATCGAGCCGTTGGGCAAAACCAGGGCCGGATAATCCGGCCTAAGTAAGGGCCGGATTATCCGGGGGCCGGATTATCCGGCCTCAGGGACAAAACCTGGACAAAATCCGGCCAAAAATCCGGCCCCTATACATGGCAGCAATTCCTCAGGTCCTTAGCCGATTTCGGGGGGGCCGGAACACCAAACCTAAAACGGGCATAACTTTTGCATCCGGACTCCGATTTCGATGATCTTGGGCTCGTTGAAATCACAACAACGAGCTCTACAACAATATGCATAGAAACATCATAGTCCAGCAAAGGAGGATAGAAACAAATGATGAAAGGTTTGACCTATCTCAAAAAGACATACCGGTAAAACCTCCAATCTTGAAAATGCAACAAGTTGCCCATGGAAAAACCATTCTCAATGAACTAGAGCTTGTCATGAGAATAAGCACAAGCTCTAAAACATCACATGGATAATATCCAAATAAAACCAAGTAAGATGATGAACCAAACTCGAAAACGCAACAAGTGATCTATGCGAAATCTGCTTCGATGAACTAGAGCTTGTCATGAGAATAAGCACAAGCTCTAAAACATCACATGGATAAGGTCCAAATAACAACCAAGAAAGATGATGCAAGGATGCAAAGGTTTGAGCTCTCTCCGAATGATACGATCGAGATACTCACTCGAGAGCCCTCTTGATAGTACGGCAACTAAACTAAAAACCGGTCTCCAACTACACTATGAGACCGGTGAGAAAGAAACCCTATCAAGAGCAAACCTTATACTTGCGCATTCCACTTGAGCTCGATGACGACGATCTTGACCTCAACAAGATGGAACGCCTTTCTTGCTTGTGCTTGCTTGACGAAGTCTTGTGGATTGCTCCCCCATAATCCACCATGGGAGAGCTTCTTCTTCGGCGCATCTTCACATAACCATGACCACCATGTGGATGGCAAGACTCAAGCAAAGGATCTCTTCGAGATGGCTCATCTTGAACTTGCACTTCATTTCTCCATGGCAAGCTTCAAGCTTATGAACTCTTCGAGTTGGCTCATCTTGAACTTGCACTTCATTCTTCATTCTTCATCATATTGATGTCTTGAAGTAACTTGAGGGCTCACTTCATCTTCATCTTCAAGACATACTTGACACTTGATTATCCTTCATCAATTTCTTCTTATTGCAACCTTGAAGCCAACAAATGGTTCAAGGATTGCCTATGGACAACTCCTACAAATATAACTCAATGCAAACATTAGTCCATAGGGATTGTCATTAATTACCAAAACCACACATGGGGGCTCCATGCACTTTCACCTTTCCAGTTTCTCTGCGAAATTCGATAGCTTTGGCACCACCTCCTTGGAAACTGCAATGGCATTAATTTTCACCAGGCTTCTCATTATTTAACCGTGCCGACTGATTAACCCTCTTCATCCCCTTTCTCTGTTCCGGCCATCGGCACCAAAAAGCCCTCTTCTCCCTCAGCCATGTCGTCTTCTTCCTCGTCTTCCGTCTCTCTCCAATCCTCTTCCTCAAGCGAGTTGGCCCCAGAGCACGACAAGATGGAGACGTACAACCGCCGGGCTCCCAAACATTGGGACAAGCAGGAGTGGGACTTCGATTTCGTGCCGGAGGGTGAGGATCACGTCTGGTCAGATGGGGCCATGCCCCTAACCGACGGGGAAGATGACCTCCGGTACCTGGTTGACGGAGCACTGGAGGCGGAAAGCGGCGACGACGACCCTCCCTTCCGGGGTAAATTCACATCTGTCACCAAAAGAGAAGAAGAGGATGTCGAAGACGAAGACATCTCCTCCGACATGAAGAAGGAACAGGAGGACGACACCTCCACCGACGAACCGCCGGCGAAACGCATCCGGGGCTGGGCTTGGTCAGACGAGGACGACGATGATGATGAGGAAGAAGCCTCCGCTGAAGGTCACAGTAGCAGCACTGAGGGATTCGTCGACAGCAGCAATGAGGGCAGCTACCTCAGCGACAGCGAAGACGTCAACAGTCCTTAGAATAGGGACCTACTAGCATAAGATTAGCAGTAGCAATATGTCCCTTTTGCTGAACAATCGGCTCCTCTTTGTAAGAAATCTTATTATCAATAAAAAAATTCTTTTGATTTTGCCGATGTTCTTTATGCCGACTCAGCCGATTTTCTTCATCTGACCTTGACGGCCGCTAGCCAATGCTTAATGACCAGCGAGACAAGCTAATTCAGTCATCCTTCCAAGTTAACTAGCCCTGCCGATGACGATAGCGCTGGGTGCAGCCGATCGCAGCAGACCGGCTTCCTTTGATTTTGAGCGGACGCCCCCAAAAGAGTCCCGGAACTGTTTGCTGAATCAGCTTGGACGCTGAAATTGATGACTCTGTAACCCAGCATCATTCTTCAGAACAGCCGCAACGTAGAACCAGCTGATTTCAACAAAATCGGCTCCCAAAGCCAAGAACCCCTCGGGCGAGTCGCCCTCCGAGCCCCATCCAAAACGAGCCAACTGCATCGCCATTGGTTTCCACGTTGTAATGTAGAAACAGCCGATTTCAACAAAATCGGCTCTCTAAAGATATTTTAGGGCGAGCTGCCCCCCGAGCCTTAATCAAGGCGAGAATACAGGCGAAGATGCACAGGTCGCTGATCAGCTTTCTTCTACTGAACGTCGGTGTTGATGTAAACTTTGAGCACATAGCCAGTAGGCCTTGGTTTTGTGTAACCGTACTAGAGTCGATGGCTGCGCATCGGCTTCGCTTCTTGGGCAAAAATTTTTTTTATTTGGCCGATTTTTCTTAATCGGCCCCCAATGTTTCACTGCACGCATGTTTACACACGTTTATCTGCACATGTTTATCTGACTACATGCCCCCCGAGCCGAATCTGCCAAATGACTGCAGATATCGGCTTCTATGGTTAGCCAGGGTCCTGTACTTGCACGTCGGCTCCGCGAAGATTCGTGTTGACTTTCATCTGCCGACGTGGCCACTGCTCAGTAGATCGATGCTGAACACAAGGAGAACATATGGTGAAGGTAATTTTGGCCGATTGCTGGAATCGGCCTCCATATCCATTGGAGCGCTGACTGAAGGTTCTGTAATGTTCCTTCATAATTCATGGGGCCGATCACAAGGATCAGCCTTGCCCGGTTTGCTCATTGGTTTAATCTTGCTACTCGGTCAGGCTGGCGGATAAAACCAGCCCAACCTCTGACTTGATGCGCCTGCTGTCGTCTACCTTGAGTGCATCGTATAATCGTGGGGCACTAAGTTCCGTCGGAAGGACGAGCACCATGTTCGTACCAGCCGATGTCTCATCATCGGCTTTCCTTTGCTTGGGGCGCCACTCCATTTTCCGTGGACGACCCTCTTCGTCCAGGGTTCGCTGAACTTTCGCGGCCAGATCAGGTTGTGCCTTCCTTAATGTATGCAGGTATAACCTTTCGGCTTCCTCCAGGCCGCGCAACCGCTGAACCCTGCGCTTTTGGGAACGGCTGAGTCCGTCAGGGCACCACCTTGGCCGGTGGTACCTGTCTTCTTCTTCTTCCCCCTCGTCTTCTGAATCCTCGAGATCTGCCCAACGAGGTGACTCAGCGCGTTTGCTTTGTGGCGGGAGAGGCCCTAGGCGCTTGAACACAGACACGTTGGCTGCCTCCTTCTTCTTCCGGTTGCATTCGGCGCGTTGCCGATTGTGGGCAATCGGCTCATTCCTGAATCCCAGCAGTGTCTGAAGAAGGGGCAGTCCCAGTGCCTGGCGTTGTCATCTTGCTCCCTTGATTCTTCTGTGGCACGGCGCTCGTGCTCCTCCTCATCGCGATCATGCCGACGATATCTTCTGGCTTCTCTAGCCAGACGATCTCCTTCATCATCATCAGTGGATCGTCGGCGTTGGTCATACTGACTCACATACTTGTTGAGGAGGTGATCAGAGAGGGGTCGCTGATATCTCATGTTCTTCACTTCTCCCTCTGTGACGTAGCGCTTGCCATCATGACGGAGCCGATCGCGTGGAGCGGCCTCCTCCGTGTCCTTGCTACGAGAGCAGCTGCCCTCGTCTCCATCTTTGCCGGACCGGTGCCCGGGTCCTACCATGTTGATGCCGAACGAGGATCCCGGCTGGCAACCTTCGTGGTAAGTGCAGTCTACCATGTTAACGGCGGGAAAGGGCTGGGTGTCGACCTTCATGGCGTACTGGTTGAAAATTAGACGCCCTTTTTCTATCGCCGCTTGGATGTGCTGACGCCATACCCTGCAGTCGTTGGTGGCATGGGAGAGCGAGTTGTGCCATTTGCAGTATGGCTTTCCATTAAGCTCTTGCACCGTGGGGAATTTGAGACCTTCAGGTATCTTCAACTGCTTTTCCTTGAGTAGGAGGTCGAAGATTTGTTCAGTCTTGGTCACGTCAAAATCAAATCCCCTGGGCGGGCCTGGTGGCTTTACCCATTTGCATGACACGGGGGTTCCTCCCCGAGTCCATTCAGCCACTGCTACCTCTTGATCTCCCGCAGAAGCTTCGTCTTCCTCTGCATCGACCAGGACCACTGCACGCTTGAACTTGTCTTGGTACAGGTCCGGGTGGCGCTGTTCATATGCTGACAGTTTCTGAACCATATGCGCCAGTGAGGGATAGTCTGCTTGGGAGGCCATGTCCTTGAGCGGTGTTGCAAGGCCCGCTACTGCCAACTCGACTGCTTCCTTTTCAGTTATACGAACCGAATAACATCGGTTCCTAAGATTCCTGAAGCGCTGGATGTATTCTCGTCACGCTTCTCCGCGCTTCGACGTAGTTGTGCTAGATCGGCAAGGCCGGACTCGGAAGCCTCCGAATGGTACTGCATATGGAACTGCTCTTCCAATCGCTTCCAAGTCCGGATGGAGTCTCGGTGGCAAAGAGGTGTACCATCCGAAAGCCGATCCCGTGAGGGACTGTGAGAAGAGCCTCACGCGTAGCTGATCCGACACTGAAGCCGGTCCTAGTTGCGCCAAATATCGGCCCACGTGCTCGATGGAGCTGGAACCATCTGATCCACTGAATTTGGAGAAATCAGGGAGCCGATATTTAGGTGGTAGCGGGATCATTTCGTACTCGTCGGGGTACGGCTTGGAATAGCCGATTGCCCTTCTTTTCGGCACCATGCCGAACTGGTCTCTTAGTATAGTACTGATCTGATCCGCTGTGCTGGCTGCAGGAGTTGAACTCTGAATATTCGCCGGGGTGGCGTACTTAGCCAGCCATGCTTGCTTTTCCAACTCTAAGCCAACTGCAGGAGCTGGGCTCTGGAGGTTCGTCGGGGTGGCGTACTTGGTTAGCCACATCTGCTTCTCGAGATCTGTCGCTGACGTCCCTCCTGTTTTCGCCGGAGTCCCTGATGTTGTGGCCTGGTTCGTGAGAGCCCAGTTACCGCAATCTGGCACATAAGTGCACGCGTACCCGTGGGGGATCTCCTTAGGCGCCTCAGGCAAGAACTGGTAGTCACTAGGGTCACCACCAATCTTATAGACGACGAATGCCGGTGTAGCCGGCACTTCTGGTGCTGCCAATGCAAATGGCAGCGGTGGACGGGACTGGAGTGGCAACTCTCCTTGATGCGTCCCGAGAGCTGGTCCTGACGGCGAGTACTGGTGCCTCATGATCTCCCGGATCACGCGAAGAGCGACACGCTCCAACGTGTTGACCAGGTTCTCGCAGTGGCGGTGTAGCGAGTGAGCCACCAAGTAGTTGATCTCCCGCCGCAGGGACCCGGTGCGTTCTTCCGACGGGGCAGAGAGGTCTATCCCATCGAGTGCACCTTGAGGTGAGAACCCTTTCCATCTGACGCCATGGGAACGGGTTCTGTGAAAAGAGCCGATGAGGTCGGCTTCGAGGATGACTTTGATCTCGTCATACTTCTTCTTGAGCTCTTCCGTCAGATCCTCGTACGTGACTGGCGTGCCGTCCGCCATCTCAGATGTAGATGGCGATGTGGTTGATGTAGACGATTGTCCCACCGGGCGTGCCAGAATGTGTTGACTGTCAAAACCCACCGGCGGGCAGCGACGATCAACACGGTAGAGCCGGGAACAACCTAGAGCTGCGGCTGGCTGAGGTCCCTCCGAGCGACGGCCCGCAAAGCTCTTCTGGTCACACGTTCGATGCTGATTGCAAGGGCGTGCCACCTGACCTATACCTTGTCAGGAAGGTGATGGAGATGCCTCGCTTAGTTTCCTGCATGGCATACACGTAAACATTAAATACGAGCCTCGATCGGCTCTCGAGTTATCCCGTGAATCGGCTCAAGGAGCCGATCCACCCATGATTCTTACGGGGTGCACGAATATATGGTGGTCCCGCTTGATCAAGATAAAGCTAATGAGATCTACGACGATTTAGGGTTTTCACCGCATAATCGGATCATCCTACTCCAGGTTGGGCCTCGCGGCCACGCACGGTGATCGTAAGCCGATCCTAAACAAGGCCTAAAAACCAACACGAGGTTGATCCCCGGAACATCCTGTTTAGGACTAGCGAACGACACCCTACATGCCGCTGGATCCTCCCCCCCTTCGTAAGGCCTAACTATTGCAGATATTAAACTAATCCTTGATGAACAAGGAGCAACCGTAACGGATCAGATCTACTAAATAATGATCAAGCGGGGTGCCGCCCCCACACCTAAGATAGGTGTGAGGGCGGCTAGACATGCAAGGGTTGCACTACGATAGCATGTTTAAACGAAGAACAATGCTAACCCTAACATGTCTATGATAACTACGTTGCTCGCCATCAAAAAGGCTTCAGTACGAGCAACACATGAACAACGTGGAGCTTGTGCTGCCTAGATCGCAAGATGCGATCTAGGCAGCATGTCGCTTACCGGTAGAAACCCTCGAGACGAAGGAGTTGGCGATGCGCCGAGATTGATTTGTTTGGGTGAACGTTGGTTGTTTATTCCATAAACCCTAGATACATATTTATAGTCCAGGGGACTTTCTAACGTGGGAATATCCCCACCGTGTACGAGACAAACTCTAACTTTTAATCTATGATGCAATCTACTATAATTAAAGGTACATGGGCAATCTAGCCCAAATTCTCCGTGCAAGGCCGCTTCAGAGATCCTCCACGTGTAATCTTTCAAGCCCATCTCCTTTACGGCCCACCTCCTGATTTTGCCAAAATCTGGTGATAACAGTGATACCAATACTAACAACAAGATCAATCACATAACAGAAATTGCAAACTAAAATAAGGTGTGAAAAACATAAATGATAAAACTTCTCATTAATATTCCATAACGATAACTCACACCAAGGGATACATAGATAACCAACTAAAAGAGAGATACTTCCACACTGCAAACCATCTTATATGATAACTTCCCTACTCATGATATGACACTACTTGACAGTAAAAAGGTAAAAGATAGTGATGATGTGATACCGCGACACTCCCCCAAGTTTGGAACAAACCAAGGGGGCGCCAATAACAATGATGAATTACTCCTTCGGTGGTGATGGTGAATTCTTAATAAGCTTCTTAACAAGCTCCTTTAGCTCATCAATCTCGTAAGTGAGGTTGCAGATCAGCTCCGAGTTGTGCTCGACGCGGTTAAGAAGTATGTCAGACGGTGAGTCCCAACTCTTAGAGTTGTTTCCCCACTCGATCCTTAGCTTCGGGTTTCATCCTTCCTGCAGTGTTAGAACGATCCATATCCCAACTACTAGGCAATACTGCCTTGGGAATCCTTTCAATTTGACTATTATGAATTAGAGTGTGGAAGGGGTTATCGATGCCTAGAGGAGATGTCCTTGGAGCTAGGAAGCGACGTGGGACTTTTCCTCCGGTGCTAATTCGTGCGCTTCTTTTGGGGTTGAACGGATTTGCCACCACCACGATGCTTGCGACGGTGGCGCGCGGGTATACCCGCGGGTCTTCCTCCACTTCTCCTTCATCTTCACTCTCGACTTCTTATTTTAACTCGGGATCTTGAATATCTTCCTCCAAAGGCCCCTTGCTCTTGTTGTTGGAGACCATTATGCTTCTAGATCAAAAACAGATCCTGGCAGAAAACAGCTCGAAACGAAACACGACGAGAAGACGATATACGGACCTCGGGGGATCTGGGGGATTATATAGCAAAAAATTTCACGACAGAAGGAAACTATCACGTCGAACCAGAGTGGAAGAGGGACTCCGAGGGGCCGTCCCCATATGGCGGCGTGGCCAGGGTGGGGCCCGCGCCACCACGTGGGGACACGCCCTCGTGTGTCTCCTCCGCTCCGATTCGATCTCGTAATTTTTCATATTTTCTAAAAATAGCAAAAACATTGTTCGGAAAGTTAAACGCGGACTTTTTATTACCAAAACTCTTACCTATTCGAAGTCGAACTCTGCAGAACTATCAATTTGATCTTTGATGAAAGTTTTCGGAGTCACCACTCGAATAACATCAACATCTTCATTATAAGAATCTCCAGAGATATAATGCTTGAGTCTTTTTCCATTCACCACTTGTGTGACATCACCTTTCATAGAACCAATTTTATTGCTCCTGAACGATTCACCTCCACAATGACATATGGTCCTTCCCATTTTGAGAGTAATTTCCCTGCAAAAAATCTAAGACGAGACCGATACAATAGGACTTTATCTCCAACATTAAATTCTCTTTTAATAATTCTTCTATCATGCCATTTCAGAACTTCCTCCTTAAATTTTTTTAGCATTTTCATAAGCTTCACTTCTCCACTCATCTAAAGAACTCAATTGTAGCAACCTTTTCTTACCGGCAAGTTTAAAATCTTTATTAAGTTCTCTTACAGCCCAATAAGTTTTGTGCTCTAGTTCTAAAGGTAAATGACAAGCTTTTCCATAAACCATTTTATAAGGAGACATACCCATAGGATTTTTATAAGCAGTTCTATAGGCCCACAATGCTTCCTTCAACTTACTAGCCCAATTTTTCCTAGATTTATTAACAGTCTTTTGCAAGATATCTTTAATTTCTCTATTTGATAATTCTACTTGCCCACTAGTTTGAGGATGATAAGCTGAAGAATTCTATGATTAATACCATATTTAGCAAGAGTTTTTCTAAAACCACCATGAATAAAATGAGAACCTCCATCAGTCATAAGATATCTAGGTACTCCAAACCTAGGAAAAATAACGTCTAAAAGCATTTTTAAAGAGGTCTCACCATCAGCACTTTTTGTGGGTATGGCTTCCACCCATCTAGTAACATAATCAACAGCGACAAGTATATGAGTGTTACGTTCTGAAGAAGGGAAAGGAGCCATGAAGTCAAATCCCCAACAATCAAATGGTTCAATAACAAGAGTATAATTCATAGGCATTTCATTGCGTCTAGAGATATTACCAACTCTTTGACATTCATCACAAGATAAAATAAACTTTCTTGCATCTTTAAAGAGAGTTGGCCAATAAAAACCTGACCGTAGAACCTTTTGTGCGGTTCTATCTCCGGCGTGATGTCCTCCATAAACACTACCATGACACTTACTCAATATCTCTTGTTGTTCATATTCGGGGACACATCTTCGCAAAATACCATCCACTCCTCTTTATATAAGTGTGGGTCATCCCAAAAATAATGCCTCAAGTCATAAAAGAATTTCCTCCTTTGCTGAGCTGAAAAGGTTGGAGGCAAGTACTTGGAAACAATAAAGTTAGCATAATCAGCATACCAAGGACTATCTCACGAGCTCACCTTTATTACAGCCAATTGTTCATTTGGAAAACTATCATTAACAGGAACAGGATCATAAACAATATTTTCCAATCTAGAAAAATTATCAGCAACAGGATTATCAGCACCTTTCCTATCTACAATATGTAAATCAAATTCTTGCAAAAGAAGCACCCATCTAATAAGCCTTGGCTTAGCATCTTTCTTTTCCATAAGGTACCTAATTGCAAGCATGACAAGTATGAATTGTGACTTTTGAATCAACAATATAAGGTCTAAACTTGTCACAAGCAAAAACTACAGCTAATAATTCTTTTTCGGTTGTAGCATAATTTCTTTGAGCAGCATCAAGAGTTTTACTAGCATAATGAATAACATTCAATTTTTTATCTACTCGCTGTCCAAGAACAGCACCTACAGCAAAATCACTAGCATCACACATAATTTCAAAAGGTGAATTCCAAACAGGAGGTTCAACCACAGGAGCAGTTGTTAAGGCTTTCTTTAGAGTGTCAAAAGCTTCCTTACAATCATGATCAAAAACAAAAGGTACATCTTTTTGAAGAAGATTATTAAGAGGCTTTGAAATTTCAGAGAAATCTTTAATAAATCTCCTATAAAAACCAGCATGACCAAGAATACTACGAATACCTTTAACATCCTTAGGATAGGGCATCTTCTCAATTGCTTCAACTTTAGCTCTATCAACCTCAATACCTCTCTCAGAAATTTTATGTCCCAATACAATTCCTTCATTAACCATAAAGTGACATTTCTCCCAATTAAGAACAAGGTTAGTTTCTTCACATCTCTGCACGTTTCACAAACAATTATCAGAATTCCATAGACGAATCTCTAATCTCACAACTTAGCCATGCATCTTTGAAAGTGGAGCTACATAAACCAAAAGCCACGCCTATAAGCAGTTCCATAGGACAAGTGAATTCACTTGCCATTGTGAACACCCAGAATAACCATCAAGAAAACATAAATGAGTATTTTTAGATAACCTTTCTAGCATTTGATCAATAAAAGGTAAAGGGTAATGATATTTCTTAGTAACTTTATTAACTTTTCGATAATCAATGCACATTCTATACCCTACAACTACTCTTTGAGGGATGAGCTCATCATTATCGTTAGGTACACCAGTTATTCCTCCTTTCTTAGGAACACAATGCACATGACTAACCCATCTACTATCAGCAATAGGATATATAATACCAGCTTCAAGAAGTTTTAATACCTCATTCCTTACCACATCCTTCATCTTAGGAATTAGACGACGCCGATGTTCAACAACAGGCTTTGCATCATCTTACATGTTGATGGCATGTTGGAAAATAGAGGGAGAAATCCCCTTCAAGTCATCAAGAGTGTAGCCAATAGCTCCTCGGTGTTTCTTCAATATTTCCAATAATCTTTCTTCCTCAAAATCTGACGACTTAGCACTAATAATAACAGGATATGTTTTCTTATCATCAATATAAGCATACTTAAGATTATCAGGCAACGGTTTCAAATCAAAAACAGGATCTTCCTTTGGCGGTGGTGTTGTACCTAAATCTTCAACCGGTAAGTCATGTTTAAGAATAGGTTGACGAAGGAAAATTTCATCAAGCTCATTTCTTTCTTCCCTAAAGACTTCGCTCTAATGATCCTCCAAATATTGCTACAAAGGATTATTAGGAGCAAGAGCAATAGATGCAAGCTGTTCAACTCTAAAATCATCCTTAGGCAATTCAGCTTCATAAGGAACTTTGGCAAATTTAGAGAAATTAAACTCATAAGATTCACTAGCAAATTTAGTCACAATTTTCTCTTTCTTGAAATCTATAATAGCTCCAAAAGTATTTAGAAAAGGTCTACCAAAAATGATAGGACAAGTCTTATTAGAAGCAGAACCAAGTAGCAAAAAGTCAGCAGGATATTTAATCTTACCACATAGAACTTCCACATCTCGAACAATACCAATAGGAGAGATAGTTTCTCTATTAGCTAGCCGAATAACCACATCAATATCTTCAAGTTCACAAGAACCAATTTCATGCATGATTTCCCTGTAAAGCTCATAAGGAATTGCACTAGTACTTGCACCAATATCGCATAAACCATAATAACAATGATCACCAATTCTAACAGAGAGCATAGGAACACTGACTTTCCTAGACTTACTAGGATGTGAAACAATATTAGAAGCATCTTCACAGAAAATGATGTGACCATCTTCTACATTTTCAGTCACAAGGTGTGGTGACCCTGCATACCACTGCATGTTGTAGTATGCCAGTCGTTGATATAACATTCGCGAAGTACCATTCCGCAAATATCACATCCCTCAGAGTAGTACAACAGAACATAGCAAGGTCCATAACTCATTCACATATTATTACAATACACATACACAAGTCGTCTCGGAGCTCCTCTTGGGTCCTAAGAGGATATCTCCTGGGTTCGAGGTGAACCCAACTTAGCTTACAATACCATAGTCTCATTAAACTAAACATTT
>NC_061513.1:280705264-280724241 GCF_022539505.1 Lolium rigidum
ACTTGGCACAACTATGCAACTAAACTAAGATAAGGAGAGGTTGCTACAGTAGTAAACAACTTCCAAGACACAAATATAAAATAAAATTACTGTAGTAAAAACCATGGGTTGTCTCCCATAAGCGCTTTTCTTTAACGCCTTTCAGCTAGGCGCAGAAAGTGTGTATCAAGTATTATCAAGAGACGGTGCATCGTTATCACAAACTCCCCCATCTGTGGTGGTACTAAGGGCTTTGTCAATTTTAGGCCTATAATAATATTTCTTTGGTTTAGGCACTTTAGAGACATACATAAACTTTTGCTCCTTATCCATATAAGCTTTCTCCTTATATTTAAGAGAAGAAAATGTTGAACCCAAGGTTCCCATAGCTTTTTCAAGTTCATCAATCCTATTGATTTGATCATCATGGACAGCACAAGTTCCTAGGACACTAATTCTTTCATCAATTCCTCCTAAGGATTTATCGAGTTCGTCAGTTTTATCAAGTAACATTTCCAGTTTAGTTTCAATACTTGGAAATTTTTTCTCTATGGTTTCCAATTTTTCATAACATCTTCAAGAGAGATTTCAGTTTTAACTTCATCAACAGGGGGTATTCCAAATAGACTCTCAATAATGCAGCTAGCTTCTAATGCAGGAGTACTTAGGAAGTTACCTTTCGCGAGACTATCAAGAACATACCTATTCCAGCTAGAGACACCAACATAAAAATTCCTAAGTAAAATAGTGGTGGAGTGTTTCTTAGTGCACCTATTATGAGCATTACTAATTCTATACCAAGCATCTCTTAGACATTCTCCCCCTTGTTGCTTAAACGAACGAACTTCAACTTCAGGATTACTCATTTTAGCAATAGTAAATAATACAAACTAGATAAAGTAAATGCAAGTAACTAATTTTTTTGTGTTTTTGATATAGCAAACAAGATAGCAAATAAAGTAAAACTAGCAACTAATTTTTTTGTATTTTGATTTAGTGCAGCAAACAAAGTAGTAAATAAAACTAAGCAAGACAAAAACAAAGTAAAGAGATTGGGATGTGGAGACTCCCCTTGCAGCGTGTCTTGATCTCCCCGGCAACGGCGCCAGAAAAATTGCTTGATGGCGTGTAGCACACGTCCGTTGGGAACCCCAAGAGGAAGGTGTGATGCGTACAGCGGCAAGTTTTCCCTCAGTATGAAACCAAGGTTTATCGAACCAGTAGGAGCCAAGAAGCACGTTGAAGGTTGATGGCGGCGAGATGTAGTGCGGCGCAACACCAGAGATTCCGGCGCCAACGTGGAACCTGCACAACACAACCAAAGTACTTTGCCCCAACGTAACAGCGAGGTTGTCAATCTCACCGGCTTGCTGTAACAAAGGATTAGATGTATAGTGTGGAAGATGACTGTTTGCAGAAAACAGTAGAACAAGTATTGCAGTAGATTGTATTTCAGTATAGAGAATTGGACCGGGGTCCACAGTTCACTAGAGGTGTCTCTCGCATAAGATAAACAACATGTTGGGTGAACAAATTACAGTTGGGAAATTGACAAATAAAGAGGGCATGACCATGCACATACATATTATGATGAGTATAGTGAGATTTAATTGGGCATTACGACAAAGTACATAGACCGCTATCCAGCATGCATCTATGCCTAAAAAGTCCACCTTCAGGTTATCATCCGAACCCCTTCCAGTATTAAGTTGCTAACAACAGACAATTGCATTAAGTATTGCGCGTAATGTAATCAGTAACTACATCCTCGAACATAGCACCAATGTTTTATCCCTAGTGGCAACAGCACATCCATAATCTTAGAGATTTCGTCACTTCCCTGCATTCACGGAGACATGAACCCACTATCGAGCATAAATACTCCCTCTTGGAGTTACAAGCATCTACTTGGCCGGAGCATCTACTAGTAACGGAGAGCATGCAAGATCATAAACAACACATAGATATAAATTGATAATCAACATAACAAGTATTCTCTATTCATCGGATCCCAACAAACGCAACATATAGAATTACGGATAGATGATCTTGATCATGTTCGGCAGCTCACAAGACCCGACAATTAAGCACAATGGGGAGAAGACAACCATCTAGCTACTGCTATGGACCCATAGTCCAGGGGTAGACTACTCACACATCACTCCGGAGGCGACCATGGCGGCGTAGAGTCCTCCGGGAGATGATTCCCCTCTCCGGCAGGGTGCCGGAGGCGATCTCCTGAATCCCCCGAGATGGGATTGGCGGCGGCGGCGTCTCTGGAAGGTTTTCCGTATCGTGGCTCTCGGTACTGGGGGTTTCGCGACGAAGGCTATTTGTAGGCGGAAGGGCAGGTCAGGGGGCGTCACGAGGGGCCCACACTACAGGTCGGCGCGGCCAAGACCTGGGCCGCGCCGCCCTAGGGTGTGGCCACCTCGTGGCCCCACTTCGTCTCTTCTTCGGTCTTCTGGAAGATTCGTGGCAATATAGGACCCTGGGCGTTGATTTCGTCCAATTCCGAGAATATTTCTTTACTAGAATTTCTGAAACCAAAAACAGCAGAAAACAAGCAATCGGCACTTCGGCATCTTGTTAATAGGTTAGTTCCAGAAAATGCACGAATATGACATAAAGTGTGCATAAAACATGTAGATATCATCAATAATGTGGCATGGAACATAAGAAATTATCGATACGTCGGAGACGTATCAGTTATCATCCGAACCCCTTCCAGTATTAAGTTGCAAACAACAGACAATTGCATTATGTATGGTGCGTAATGTAATCAATAACTACATCCTCGGACATAGCATCAATGTTTTATCCCTAGTGGCAACAGCACATCCATAACCTTAGGGGTTTCTCTCACTCCCCTGCATTCACGGAGACATGAACCCACTATCGAGCATAAATACTCCCTCTTGGAGTTAAGAGTAAAAACTTGGCCGAGCCTCTACTAATAACGGAGAGCATGCAAGATCATGAACAACACATAGATATAAATTGATAATCAACATAACATAGTATTCTCTATTCATCGGATCCCAACAAACACAACATATAGCATTACAGATAGATGATCTTGATCATGTTAGGTAGCTCACAAGATCCGACAATGAAGCACATAAGGAGAAGACAACCATCTAGCTACTGCTATGGACCCATAGTCCAGGGGTGAACTACTCACTCATCACTCCGGAGGCGACCATGGCGGTGTAGAGTCCTCCGGGAGATGAATCCCCTCTCCGGCAGGGTGCCGGAGGCGATCTCCAGAATCCCCCGAGATGGGATTGGCGGCGGCGGCGTCTCTGGAAGGTTTTCCGTATCGTGGCTCTCGGTACTGGGGGTTTCGCGACGAAGACTATATGTAGGCGGAAGGGCAGGTCAGGGGGCGTCACGAGGGGCCCAGACGACAGGCCGGCGCGGCCAAGACCTGGGCCGCGCCACCCTAGTGTCTGGCCACCTCGTGGCCCCACTTCGTCTCCTCTTCGGTCTTCTGGAAGCTTCGTGGTAAAATAGGCCCCTGGGCGTTGATTTCGTCCAATTCCGAGAATATTTCCTTACTAGGATTTCTGAAACCAAAAACAGCAGAAAACAGCAACTAGCTCTTCGGCATCTCGTTAATATGTTAGTTCCAGAAAATGCATAAATATGACATAAAGTATGCATAATACATGTAGATATCATCAATAATGTGGCATGGAACATAAGAAATTATCGATACGTCGGAGACGTATCATTTACCAGACATCGATATAGATAATTGTTTCTTCCTAACTTCATCCGTAGAAATACCTGCACACTTGAATAACGCGCATAATTCATGTATAAACAGTAACTGATCTCCAGGATGGACAGTTCCATCCCCTTCATAGCGGTTATCCACAACGCGTTCAATAATTTTCATAGGTATTTTATATGGAATCACTTTCTCACCTGGTGCCTCATCCACTACCTTTGCGGTAGTAGTAGATTTTCCAAATAGGATTTCAAGAGAAGATCTCTCCATAATGAATTATAGCAGCAGGCAGAAATAAAAACAACACGTACAGTAAAAGTTTTCCTTACCAATTCCACTTACAAATAGCGCTTCACTCCCCGGCAACGGCGCCAGAAAATAGTCTTGATGACCCACAAGTATAGGGGGTGTATCGTAGTACTTTCGATAAATAAGAGTGTCGAACCCAACGAGGAGCAGAAGGTGTTGACAAGCAGTTTCGATGAAGGATTCACTGTAAATGCTCACAGACAAATTTTCAGGGGGTTTTGATATAGCAGATAAATAAAATACAAGTAAATAAAATGCGGGAATAATAATTGCAGCAAGTGGCCCAATCCTTTTTTGCACAAAGGACAAGCCGGTTTGTTTACTTACTAGCAGAAAACCCGTGCGTTGCTACGGTGGCATAGTTAATAAAAAAATGCATCTTTTGATATGTTTAAATTTGCATGCCAATCAAACATATCAAAAGATGCATGATCAGTATTAAATGTATGGAGGGTTCGATGGTTTTTTGTTAATCCCATAGGAATAGTGAACATGATCAGTATTAAATGTTACAAAATGATACATGATCAGTATTAAATATTACAAATTTATTATTTTGTTAATTAATATGGACCATGTGTCGATGCATCTAAGAACGCAATGCATCAATTAGCATGTAAATGGCATGTCCAAACAAATATCGGAACATTTAGCTGGTGCTAAATCTCATGAACAATACATATTATGAAGAAAATCATTTAAGATCTCGGAGGGGAATGGGATCAATTCAGACCTGGGAGGTGAATGGTAGGGAATAGAATTAGTTTTTTCGACAAAGAGTATATACTAATATCAGAGATATCAATTACACCCAGCCTCTGCAACAACGCACTGCCCTAGCGACATTACGGATGTGCACAACCAAAAAATAAAGAAAAATTACCAAAAAAGAAAAGCCCCGCTACAGTGATCTAATCTTTTAAACAACAACACTAACACCACCATGACAGCACCAAAAGTTCAGCTTCTCCAAAAGCGACGCCTCCAAGAAGGTAACAGTGCACCAGCGCTGTCGTCGCCAGATCATAGATCTTAGGTTTTCACCCTGAAGAAAATTCTCACTCTCAAAATAATGTCTTCAACAAGGACATTGTCAGGCACAACCAATTAAGGCCAGATCTTGGATTTTCACCTTGAAAGGTAAGATTTTGAACTTCTTCTATGCAGTTGCCCCCACTCGCATGCCGCTGCTCCGAAGACACCGATCACGAAGCCAATTCCTCCTCGCCACCTAGACTCGAGTCACCATTGCAAGACCACAGATTTCGACTTCCATGTCATTCTCCGCCAGCACCACGGAACGTAAACGTGCTCCATGATAATAACCGCCAGCAGAGCTTCGAAACGCTCCCTCTGTAACCAAACGGCCAGAGTAAAACATGGGTGCGCACGACCGAATCCCACTTGATCCAGCAATCTCTAGGCATGAATCACCCAATGGAGTTTGCCGACGGCGCCTTCCGGAACACGACACTCCAGCTAGATCAACAGAAACTCGCAACGGGCAGATCTTCATCTTGGCGTGATTTGGAACCCTAGGACAACCCCCATTATTTGGCCAGGCCAGCAGCCCCCTCACCGCCGGCCAGCTTCCGGCTAACAGATGGAACGGGTTGACCCGTGCTGGCCCAGATGGGGATCCAGGTCGTCCCCAGATCGAGTGCGCGAGCGTGGTACCGAGAGGCAGGACTGCACGCGAGCGCCGCCGGCCCACCATCGCGCGTGCCCATCACTGTCTCCTCCACGCCTCCCTGCCGTGCGCCAGCAAGCTCCGCCCACCGACAAGCGCCGCCGTCCCGCCACCTCGACTCCACCTGCGCTGCCCCGATGTCAAGCCCCCCACACGAAGGAAGCCCGACGGGCCGCGCCATCCCTGCCCGCCGCCTTTGGACATCAAGGCGTGGCCGCCAATTAGTAGCTTTACAATCGTATGTGGAATGGAATCAGCAATAAGCCAATAGCGGTATACAGTAAAGAATATACGAATAACACATATGGCCTCTTTCCAGGAGGTTGCTTGCTAGAATCCGATCTGGCAGTGATACGTCTCCGACGTATCGATAATTTCTTATGTTCCATGCTTGTTTTATGACAATACCTACATGTTTTGTTCACACTTTATGATGATTTTATGCGTTTTCCGGAACTAACCTATTGACGAGATGCCGAAGTGCCAGTTCCCGTTTTCTGCTGTTTTTGGTTTCGAAATCCTAGTAAGGAAATATTCTCGGAATTGGACGAAATCAACGCCCAGAATCTTAAAATCCCACGAAGCTTCCAGAACACCCGAGAGCCGCCAGAGGGGAGCCCTGGGGGCCCCACACACCAGGCTGGCGCGGCCAGGGGGTAGTTATTTTTTCTCCTTTTTATTTATATTTTTATATAGTTTGTATGAGTTGCGATGTGTTCGCACCATATATATGCTATGTTTTTCTCCCGCACCCCCCGTACGACTCGTAAATCGGCCCTACCAGAGCCGGAGGCCGTATAGGAGGCACGGGTGAAGATGCTCTTATCGGCCTGACCTAATACTTAAACAACGTCAATACCTTATTATTTTTATTTTTTTTCTCCAAAAATGCGTATTATTTATTGAATTATATTTTTTTAAGAAATAACACAGTGAAAAGATCCCAAACCCAAAGCCACAGTCATCACCAGGGGGGAATTTTACTTTTCGCCCTTCTTTACTTGGTACTTCTATAATTTTCCCTCCATTACTTTGGAGTGTATCTTTTGCCCCTCATTACTTGCTACTTAAACTATTTGCCCTCTGACTGATTAGCCCCATGTGAAAGGTCACCTTTGCCCATCAATCCCATATGAGTATTTGACCCTGGGATTCACGCGACTTGCACAACCAACAACCGTTTTCTTCCATGGCACGGACGCTCTGCCACACATCCCCGCAGCCGACGAACTGCACCGGTCGCTATCCTCCCCTCCACTACCCAGATCCTCCACCTTCTCGCCCTCCTCCGATGTGGCCTCGCTCCACTCTGCCCACCATCCATGGCTTCCCGTCCCGAGCGCCCAAATCGAGCAGTGTCGCTCGTGTCGGATCGGCGTTTCTTCCCCAAATGCTGATCCTTTCCCCGCTCTACTCCACTGCGACTCCCTACTCATCCTGACCACTTTCTTCTCTGTTCTATCGCGCGTAGCGGCGAACGAGCTCGCGAAGGTTGGGGAAGGCGACGCCACACGGGAGGGTGGTGGCGACGGTGTGCTCTTCGTGCTTGTTATGTGCTCTTCCTGCCATTCAATCTTAGCTGACAAGGAGCAGCTCGACTATGGCTGCAGGCTGCAGAGAGGGCTTGAGACAAGGCCCGACATTGACGGCGCAGCCATGTGGATGAGAAATAAAACAAGGGGAATTTAGGTTGGCTCAGGGTTCTTAGCCTGATCCTCAAAATAAAACAAAATAATTCAGAAAGGGCAAATTGTTAAAGTGCCAAGTAAAGAGGGGCAAAAAATCCATTGCAAAGTAATGAAGGGCAAATTATAGAAGTACCAAGTAAAGAGGGGCAAAAAAAAATACCCCTCACCAGGGCGCTCTTGTTGCAAAGAAAATAAAATAAAAATACAGTAACAGGGCCCTCGCCTCCCGAGGAGCCGTCCCGAACTCCCAACTCCTCAGGCAGGAGTACCACTTCTCACACTCTCGCCCTGCTTCTAGCATTCTAGTTCCAAGTTTCCAAGCCAGCCGGCGCTCCAAACCTGGGTCTCCCGACTTACCTACCTACCGCCGGTGATCTTGATCTGGGAAAGGAAGCGTGTTGCCAAGATTGGTCGATTCCTCTTGTTGGTGAGGAACCCTGGTTTCCTGCATCGTCCTCTCTTTTCCCAAATTTCTTTTCTAAAAGTTAAAAATTGCTCTGTTTTCTCTTCACTGCGAGAAGCAATTTACCCAGGCATCTCTCCCTCCCCTGCAGATTTGTTTGCCGCGCTTGCTTTCCACTTTCTTCTTGGAAAGGACCAAGGGAACTAGTCTGGACTCTGGAGCTGGAGTGAGAAGGGAGATCTGCGAAACAAGGTTTGCTCCATCTTTTCTCTCTGAAATGTATGAATTCGCCAGTAAATCTTGGAGTAGTCTTCAGTTGTTTTAAGCATCAACACCTCAACCATAGATCTCCTGAAGTTGGTAGTGAGAAGGACAGTCTGAGAAAGCAGGGTTGCTCCATGCCTTCCAGATTTCTTCTATTTAGATAGATCTCTCTGAGATTTATGAATTGATTAGTAAACCTGCCAGCAGTCTTCAGTCTTTTAGTAGCATCAACAGCTCAATCATCCCAACGCAGTCAACTTATTCTAGTACGGTAAACACATATCTCCTGCCGTTGGTAGTGCTGCAACTTAAATATTAGTATTTGTTTAGCCTAACCACATCTGTAGTCAAAGTACCTCTCTGGAAGGCACATCTGCATCCATGCTCTCCTAAACTGCAACCAAAATTTTCTCCACCAACCAGATACATTTTTGCTCGGAGATTTTCTGTACAAATTTGGTAGAAAATTAGGAATCCTAAGATTTTTTTTTTCAAAATGGGGGAGCGAAGCCCCAGCCTCTGCATCAAAGCAAATCCTAAGATTTCTGACTCAAGTGTGGAATTCAGTAAATGAACTCTTTTTTTGACGCAAAATTTGGAACTTTGTAAGTTGCAACAAAATACTTCAGTGTGTCTGTCAATCCTTTTTTTTGTTAACCAGTTTGGAAATCTTTTTTTTTTTTTTGAAACTCAACCAGTAGGAAGTTGACTGCTCCATATACACTGTAGATTGCACGGACGTGTCAGAAATAAATTAGCTGCTAGAGTTTACGGAATCAAACTTCTTGGAATCTGAACACTGAATTATAAAGACGTTTGAACTAGCCGTATGAAAATAGTGTCAACACATTTGTCGTGAATAATACTTTGTATTGTTATGTTTACTTACATTTATTAATATGAAGGATGCTAGGAGCCGAGTTAGAGAGCCTGTCAAGGTCTAAAGTATAATGTACTTATGGAAATTTCTTTTCTTAAATTTGATATGCTATCTTAGAGAGAGATAAGTTCCTGGTTGCCGACTTATTACCATTTTTTTCTTTGCCCTTTTCTTAGAGAAAGCAGGCCAAGAACAGTCTGAAGCTGGAGTGAGAAGAAGAGGCAGAGAAAGAAGGTTTGCCCAACTCTTCAAGATTTGTTCTTTTTAGATAAATCTCTCTGGAACTTACGAATTGATTAGTAAACCTGCCAGCAGTCTTCTGTTTTTAAAAGCATCAACAGTTCAATCATCCCAACACGGTCAACTTATACTAGTGTGGTAAACATAGATGTCCTAAAGATGGCAGCAGTAAAATGATTTGTTTCCGCTACTTAGAGTAGTACGGTTAGCCTAAACAAATCATATTTAAATTGACCGTAGTACGTTGTAATATAAACAAATCATATTTAAATTGACCGTACTTCTATAAGCAGCCAAAGAGCATGACTGGAAGGCACATCTGCATCTATGCTCTCTTGAACTGCAAACAAGTTTTTCTCCACCAACGAGATGCATCTTTGCTTAGTGGTTTTATGTATAAATTATCTAGAAAATTTAGAAGCCTATGATTTTGTGACTTAAGTATGAAATTCAGCAAATAAAATTCTACTGTTCGACAAAAAAATTGAAACTTCATTACAAAATTCTTCAGTGATGCTGTCAATCATTTTCTGTTAACCAGCATGTAATCTCTTTTTTTTTTAATTGAACCAGTAGGAAGTTGACTGCTCCATATACACCGTAAATTGAACGGACGTGTCAGAAATAAAGCAGCATCTACAGTTCATAAAATCAAACTTTTTAGAATCTTAACACTTAATTATAACGGTGTTTGCAACTGGACTTATGAAGATAGTGTTAGCACATTTTTTTCATCAATAGTCCTTTGTAGCATTATGTTTTTCTGAATGTATTGATATGGAGCGTAGGATCCAAGTTATAGAGCCTGTGAAGGTCTAAAGTACATGCTTACATTTGATTTGCTATATCTTAAATCTTAGAGAGAGACAAGTTCCTTTGGTTGCCGATTTACCGTTGTTTATTGATGATATAGCATCAACTTCTTTTGATTGCTGCTGTCACTTTTCATTCAACATTGCTCACGCTGTTTTACTATTTCAGGCGACACGATGACAGTTATAGATTTCATAGAAGTGAGTGATGATTTTATTGACTTGACCAGCGATGAGGAGACTGTTCAACAGGATAACATTGCAACTCAGCCCCAGGCGTCGTTAGTGGATAGGCAGGCTGTGTCTGTCCTAGCTGATGAAGGAAAGCAAGATGGGCAGGCTTCATTTGCCTCTGCTGGTGAAGGAAGTCGAGAAGCTACTGAATCTGGAAATGCTTCGGTGGCTACCACATCTCCCTCAGTTATGGAAAAAGTGCCTCTGGATATGGCTGAATCACAGAATTGTCCTAGCTCCCCAACATCAGCTCCACTCGCCAGTATAATTTTTAATCTCCCTCAGTTCAGTTCATCACTTGTGTGTTTATCATGCAAACAATCCACATCAAGCATGCATTGTGGAAATTTCCTATTCAAAGTTAACAGTGACATGCTGCAGGCCCGGCTTGTGCCACTCCGAAGGTTCTGTCCTCTGAAGTTGGTGACCCAAAGCAGGATGTGTTTGTCCTAGCTGGTGAAGGAAGTCAAGATGCGCAGACTGCATTTGTCTCAGCTGGTGAAGGAAGTCAAGAGGATACCGAGTCTGCAAATGCTTTGGTAGCTACCGCATTGCCCTCGGCTATGGAAAAAGTGCCTCTTGATACAGCTGAATCGAAGAGTTGTCCTAACTCCCCAACATCAGCACCACTCCCCAGTAAGTCCTTATCTATCCCTGTGTCAGTTCAGTAGTTTGGTTACCATACAAACTATCCATATGTCAAGCAAACATTGCAACAGTTCCGATTTGAAGCTAACGGTGAAATGCTGCAGGCCCGGCTTCTATCACTCTGAAGGATGTGACCTCTGAAGATGGCGACACACAGCTGGGAGCTACCGTATCGCCCTCGGGTATGGAAAAACCGCTTCTTGATACTGCTGAATCAATGAATTGTCCTACCTCAGCATCAACGCCACTCCACAGTAAGTTCGTCTCTACTCCTTTGTAAGGTCAGTTGTGTGTTTACCATACAAACGATCCATCACGAGCAAACATTGCAACGATTCCTAGTTTGAAGTTAACAGTGACATGCTGCAGGCCTGGTTTCTACCACTCCGAAGGTTCTGACCTCTGAAGATGGTGACACACAGCTCGGAGCTACTATAGCGCCCTCGGGTATGGAAAAGGCGCTTCTTGATACTGCTGAATCAAAGAATTGTCTTACCTCCCCAGCATCAGCTCCACTCCCCAGTAAGTTCATCTCTATCCCTTTGTAAGGTCAGTTGTATGTTTACCATACAAACGATCCATTGCGAGCAAACATGCAACGGTTCCTAGTTTGAAGTTAACAGTGACATGCTGCAGGCCTGGCTTCTACCACTCCGAAGGCTCCGACGTCTGAAGATGGTGGCACAAAGCTGGCTAGAGCGAAACATCCTAAGAAGAACTACCACACAAGTACTCCAAGGAGAAGTCCTAGATTGCGCGAATGTTGTAACAATCCTGTCGAGGAGCTGACAACCAGTCACAAGAGGTCTCGCATGCTCAAGCCAGCAGAAGAATTGGATGCCGCTAGCGACAATGCAGAATCTACAAAGACCTTCTCTACTGACAACGCAAACTAAGTTAGTCAACTGAATATGGTCCTCCATGAAACTGTCTAACTGTTGTACCTTTTAATTTGCCGCATTCGTATTTATGGAACCAGTGTTGTTGCTCTAGTTTGTCTCATTTGTATTCAGGAACCACTATCGTTGCATTCTAGCATGGTGGGAGCTCGTGTTGCCCCATATATCTATCTTTATCGAAAAATCTGAGATTTTTATGTGCCCTTTGTGTTTGATCACCTGAGTATCTTGCAACATAATGTATGAACAGTTTACTACGGAGTATGTACCTTGGTCATCACTTGGTTATCTCCAGATGCTTTATTTCTTCAGAAATTTCTGAGTATTCCAAATTAAAACTAAAGAGAGATCTCTCAAGCTGCTGCTTCCAGCTTAATATCTCTCACACATAGATTTTCAGCTTGTTCTGTCATGCATATTACTGGATGTGTACTTGGGAAAGTCACACAGTTGATGTTACTTGGATGTTGAGAAAACCATTTGTGTTATTAGCATGCCTTCAAGCTGATATGCAACCAACCAGCAATAGACTGAAACTCGCGAGAGCCGCAAATACATTGTGAAATTTTCATTGTACCAAAACTCTTGATTTTTTTTCCAAACGATCCACCAGGGATCGAATTTTCATTACCAGGGGAGATAACGAAAATACAACGATGTTCACGAAAAGCAAAACAAAGCGGAGGATCGCCGCCTAATGCTAGCGTTTAGGGGAAATATTACAAAACCAAAACACAGTTTTAACGCTAACAGAATAAGGACCCCCTGCCTACAGCCAAAGGGGGAGATTGTTTGCTCAAAAGGAACAACATGGAGAGATCCAAGGACATCAGGCAGCAGCATCATCATTTGCATCTTCAGGTCTGTTGTCCTCCAGCCGCAGAAGACCGCCACGATCACCATCTCCAGGAGATCTTACTCCAGCCACCTCAGCCAGGCGCATGAGTCCGTCTGCACCAGCACGAAGATCTGAAGCATCCTGTTCTCCATGTAAACCTGCCCAGTAATTCATAAACACATCAGCATAGCTGGTTAAGTCAAAGGGAGAGCTAATCATCTTGTTCTCAAAACAGGCTTTATTTCTAGTTTTCCAGATAGCCCAACAAATAGCTGCTAAACCAGCTATCTGTGTGTTGCGGCTGACCGGAGCAAATTGGGGAAACCACCAAAAAAATTGTGAGAAGCTCCCAGGACGTGTGGGAGAGTTAACAGCAGTAGCCACTGCACTCCAGACAAATTTGGCTGCAGAACAGCCAAAGAAAAGATGGGTGATGGTTTCTTGCTCATTGCAAAACTGGCAGCTGGGATTTCCAGACCAGTTGCGCTTGAGGAGATTGTCCTTAGTAGCTATTGCATTATGCCAAATTAACCAGAGCCAGATTTTGATTTTTAGAGGAATTTTGCTCTTCCACAAATGTTTAAAGGATCTGTCTCATACCAAAACTCTTGATGTTCTTGTGCATTTAACAGGCGGCACTGTCAAGTAAGATGACAGCTCCTCCACAACGACCTCACCAGGCCTGGTGCTGCTCTCTACATCCATGTCCAGCAGGAGCATGTGCGCCCTGCGGCCAGCCACCACCGGTGGCAAGTATGCCAAAATATTGAGCATGACCGCGGTTGCAGAGCTGAGGATGCTCCTAAGCGCACCGCGGACACGGCAGTAGCCCTGCTCTGGCCGACAGCTCCCACAGGCCACAACCAAGAGGAGCACACAATCTTCCTCCTCACCGAGGAGCAGATGCCGTGGCTCCGACACCGGCACCTGAAGCCGGAGTTCCTTACCGTACTCGATGCTGTGGACAGGCCAGGAGCGCTGAGTTGTGAGGTGGCTGAGGAGCGCCAGCGGAAGGCCGACAAAGCCGCAGCCAGGCTCGGTGCAGTAGCAGGGTGCACACGGGCACATGCTCTGGTGGAGTGGTGGTCATCAAGCTCATGGTAGCTGACATAGCTCTGGCAGCCACCATGCGAGCACTTGACCTTGGCAGACAAGACGATGGTGTCCATCATCATGTTATGGACGTCAAAGGCACCACCATGCTCACACTTCTGGCAGCGAATGACAGGGAGCTCAGCGATGCAGGTGCCACAAGCCAAGTGCCCACTTTTGCACTGCACAAACCGAAGTTTGTTATGAGATATTTCTAAGATCACAAAGAAAGAACGGGCGACAGAAAATTACTCCAACCTGGAAGACAGGAGGCCGGCTTGAAGGGACGGGAACAGAGGGGGCAGTTAAGTAAACTCGTGTCCACAACCGCGCCTACTCCAGCTGGCTGCACATAGCCGCTGGGTTGCTCCACCCTCGCCTTCTTGGCGGTCCGACAACCCTCTTCCATCGTCGACGGAGAAGCCCTGTTCCTTCCCAGGGAAACATCTGGAGCAACTTGCATCCCCTCGGCAATCTGTAAAGAAACCATGGAGTACTCATCACATCCATGTCATGCTGTGTAGAATTGTCACCCACTATGTACATGTAAATCATCTGCAAAATTCAAAATGCAGTGACAAAGGTGAAGTGTGATGACAAACTTGGGCAGCATAAGGTTTTGAAGAAGGCCCGTTGGACTGCAATTGCTGGCCATCTCTTGGAAAGTTTATGTGCTCTTGCTCCACGAAGTGATGACGTGTACTATCAGCATTGGCGGAGATATCCAATGTTTTGTGTCTGGTGTGAGTGTCTTCATGAGATGCTGATTCTGCGGATAAACTAGGTACTGCAATTCAAAAAGTGTTACAGCGTAGAGTTATCTGAGATGTATAAAATAATAAATCAACTTTAACAGAAAAAATGCTTCCATTTCATAGCCATGTACTTGTATCAGGTGAGCTTACCAAAGAAGAGCGTTTTGCAAAGATAACAAAATAATATTTTTACTTATAACATAGTTATCGATAATGTTATTATGAATGAGTGTCTGGTTTGAACCTGCTGACGGAGTTGAGGTGTCTAATTCAGGAGCTTCAACAATGTCCAAACTTAATGTATTAGGAGATGATGTGGTACTGCCAAGCTCTGCTGAAACGAGATGTTCCTTCTGAGATGCCCCAAGAATAGATCTGCCATGATCGAGAGGATCTTCTGGCTGTTTAAACATCCCGGAGATATATACCACCCAGATAAATATAAACATGAGATCAATTTTAAAAATAATTATATGCACCTTGCAACTGATTTCAAGCTTCACAAACAAAAATCAGTTACCTCCTTATGAGATCTTGTGGCTCGTGAGTAATGGACAGTTACCTCCTCATGAGATCTTGTGGCCCGTGAGTAGTGGCATGTTTCCATTAGCTTGGTGCTGTTGCATGTGGTATCTTCCACATTTGTACCAAACTGATCAGTTCCAGCATCAGTATTTGTATCAGAGTCAGCACATTTTCTCCCTTCTATAATGTTATCTTTCGGTATTTTATCAAGCAGAGAAGCATAGACCGATTCTTCTAGATGACGAACCTATCCGATCAGAATACACATAAGTTTAATTGTAGCGAACATGTATGCACCATAGGGGGAACATAAGTACGTATGACAGATGTTGCTTAAATGTAATTCCACAAAAGTAATAAACTTGAACGATCATTACATTTGGTAAATAAATGCTAGATGAGACGCAAGTTGCAAAAAGTATTACTTTATTTGCATGTATACATGTTACAGGGAAGGATAGAGAATGCTCCTATCTATGATTTGCTTCCTGCGAAAAAAGGGGACCTACGATTTTGAATCTTGTTATTCAAAGCAAAAAAATTGTATTACAAGTAACTTACAAGATTTAGTGCATGAGCGATGAGTTCATACCTGATAGTCACGGAAGGGATGTGAACACGAAGTTGCCAATTTGTTATGCCGAGTAGTGACAATGCCAATTCGTGGAAAACCCCCTGGTATTTTTAATGCACCAATTTTCACCAAATCGATGAATATGACCTGCATTGCGGTAGCAATGGAAATATTTTTAAAAAACATGAGCACATTACAACAATTGTTTAGACTAAATGAGTAACTAATTTCCACCAGTGCGATTGGAATATTTCTTACGCTGAGTATGTGGACACAACCCTTTACTTTGATGAGTGGCTTATTAGATTGTTTGTATTCCTTGATTCCTTCAAATAGGTAGCTAGCAGTGAAATTGCACCAATCCATCTGACTTAGCTTATCAACCTGTTGAGCAGCTCCAAAAACGCGTTTGGTGGTAGAAGAAACTCTATTTGGTGTTAGATAAATTGCTAGAATCGCCATGATGAAAGTTATACGGAAATGTTTCTCCTCAGTTTCTGTGCAGATTTGGGTGCCAGCTGAATCTATGCTCTTATCCCATTTTCCAGTATAACTACGATGCTATGGGCCCAGGCCGTACCCACCACAGGAAGCGCGATGCAAGGCGAGCCCATGAGAGGAAGATGGCCCAAGTGGCCCAAGAAGAGGTCATGACGGAGACTAAAGGCACCGTTCCAGAATAGGGAGGCATGGATGATAATTGTAACGAGCTGCTGCACTCCTTTCTCCTCTCTCCCTGGATCTCACTCCCTCTATGTAAGAAAATCCGAGACTATGATCCAGCTACCTGTGCGTGACGCGAGGGCAGACATCTAGTACCTAGCAAGTGGTATCAGTAGCAGTTTCGATCCCGGATTTTTTTTTCCGTCTTCTCAGTCGCGAGATCGCTGAATTCTGTCGGTAAAACCAATCGAAGGGTGCGGATCCTCAACGGATTCGCGCAAAACACCTCGCGTGTACCCTAGATCGGTGTGATGGGAGGCTAGCTAGGCGCGACGGCGAGATCCGGTCGCCCCAACCTCGCTCAGCGGGTGGAGATGGCGGAAGCATCGATGGCGGACCTCCGCAACCTGCTGGCGGCCACGGCAGAGGCCAACAAGGCCACTGTGGAGGCGGGACAAATCAACGCTGAGCGCATCTCCGAGATCAACTCCTCTATGGAGAAGTTGATGCTCGCGCAGCAGGAAGGCATGAGGACGACGTCTCGGATGGGGACGACGCTAGATCGAGTGGTCTCCGCCAACACGGCGCTAGATCGTTCGGTGGCCGACCTCCGGCAGTCGATGGAGCGGGTGGCGACGCGGTTGACATCAGTGGAAGCAATCGCGGCCAAGCTCTCGACGAATGAACAGCCCAGCGGGCGCTGCGCTTCACATCGAACCCAGGGTGTTGGTACTGGAGAGGATCAAACCTCCGGTCGCACCCTGGTAAGGGGTGAGCAATCTGCAGCCTATGATCATGAAATTTTTGATACTGATGTTGATGAAGATGACTTGTCTAATCCTGAACATACTAAAGACACCCCATACCATAATCATAACAATTTTGGTTCGCGGTTACCCAAATCAGATTTCCCTAAGTTTGATGGTGAAAATCCCAAGTGGTGGAAGAAAAATTGTGAAAAATACTTCACTCTGTATAGGATAGAGTCTAAGTTGTGGGTAGATTTTGCTACTATGCATTTCAAAGGAAATGCAGCATTATGGCTACAAACATATGAGGCATTGCATAGCATAGACAATTGGGCTGCTCTTTGTGTAGGAGTTTTCACTAAGTTCAATAGGGATAAATATGGCAAAACTATAGACATCTTCTTCGCTCTTAGGCAGAATGGTAGTGTAGATGAATATGCACACAAATTTGAGGAACTCATGCACAAAGTCCTGCTGCACAACCATGCTTATGACGAGACATTTTTTGTAAGAAGGTTTGTAGCAGGTTTGAAGCGTGAGATTCGCTCAGCTATCAAACTGCATAATCAAAGTACAGTTGATCTTGCTTTTTTCCATGGCTCAAACACAGGAGGCTCTCTTGGTCGAGGACTCTCCAACTCCACCAAACAAATATGTGTAGAGAAATGCATTGCGCTTGAAATATAAGCAACACTCACAATTGCCGGGGTTTTTGGGAGCACCGCCAGAGCAGAAGAAAGCAGATGACAAACCAGTGGCTGTAGTAAGCAAATTTGATTCATTGAGGGCGCAAAGAAGAGCAAAGGGTGAATGTTTTAAGTGTGGAGAAAAGTATAGTCCAACCCACAAATGCCCGGATAAAGTCCAGCTTCATGTCTTAGAAGAAATTCTGGAATCATTACAAATCGAAGAACCACAACCCGAAGACACTGCTACAGATTCATCAGACTCTGGTGCTAGTGATACTGATACTGAGGAAATGATGAAAGTTTCAGTTCAAGCAATGTCAGGAACAACTAGCAAACGAAGTATGCGCTTACAGGGACAAGTGGGCAAGTTCACAGCACTTATACTGATAGATCCAGGCAGCTCAAGCACTTTCATCAGTAAAGCATTGGCTGATCGTCTGGAACACCCAATTTCTTCATTACCTCTTGCCAAAGTCAAAGTTGCAGGGGGCGGCACTATTGACTGCAGTGAATACTTGCCTGCAGTAACATGGTTTACACAAGGACACAAATTCACTACTGACCTCAAAGTATTGCCATTGACTTCATATGACGTAATATTGGGCATGGATTGGCTAGAAAGTCAGAACAATGGGAAGATGTGGATCAACTGGAAAAAGAAAACAATGCATTTCAAACATGAAGGGGGCAGGATTACACTAAGAGGTGTACAAGCCAATCTAGACTCTTGTTCTACCATATCTGCTGCAAAATTCAGAGGCCTAGTGAATAGTGGGGAGGTGTGCCAAGTTATTGAGTTGTTTCCTCTGGAAGAACACAACAGCGACACAACTGATATAGAGACACAAGTGCCTACACCCGTTCAACAGCTCTTGCACCAATATAAAGTGTTGTTTCAAGAACCACAAACCCTACCTCCTCACAGAACATTTGACCACAGCATTCCACTAATACCAGGCACAAAGCCCGTCAATGTGAAGCCATATAGATATGCCCCTCATCAAAAGACAGAAATCGAACGGCAGATAAAAGAAATGCTGGACAAGGGACTGATCCAATTCAGCCATAGTCCTTTCGCTTCTCCAGTCTTACTGGTCAGAAAAAAGGACGGCACCTAGAGGTTTTGTGTTGACTATAGAGGACTGAATAGCATCACAATAAAAAAACAAATACCCAATGCCAGTAGTCGATGAACTACTAGATGAGTTATCTGGTTCTCAATGGTTCACCAAAATTGATTTGCGAGCAGGATACCACCAGATTAGGTTCGTGCCGACAGAGGAGCACAAGACAGCTTTCAAGACACATAT
>NC_061513.1:280724341-280791230 GCF_022539505.1 Lolium rigidum
CCACTTCAAGCCTCATCCTTGGCCGCACCCCTTAGAGGGCCGGCGCCCAACCCCCCTCTCTCCCCAAACCCTAGCGGTCTCTCTCCTCCACCACATCCCGCACGCTTAAGCGAAGCTCCGCCGGATTTCTCCACCACCACCGACACCACGCCGTCGTGCTGTCGGATTCAAGAGGAGCTACTACTTCCGCTGCCCGCTGGAACGGGGAGGTGGACGTCGTCTTCATCAACAACCGAACGTGTGACCGAGTACGGAGGTGCTGCCCGTTCGTGGCGCCGGAAGCGATCGTGATCAAGATCTTCTACGCGCTTTTGCAAGCGGCAAGTGATCGTCTACCGCAGCAACAAGAGCCTCATCTTGTAGGCTTTGGAATCTCTTCAAGGGTGAGACTCGATACCCCCTCGTTGCTACCGTCTTCTAGATTGCATCTTGGCTTGGATTGCGTGTTCGCGGTAGGAAAATTTTTGTTTTCTATGCAACGTTATCCTACAGTATTTACCCTAAATCAAGTATCTACAAGTTGTTCTTAGTATTAACCTCTCACATGAAATAACAATGACATCGGAAGGGGGGAACAAACCCTAAAACTGGAATCATGCATAATTGCTTCTTTAACCATTGCCCTTATCGGACAATGATGCTATTTTTTAGAGACATAGGACAAGGGTCAGTCCACACCTTCCAACTGCAAAACTTTGCAGTGTTCAGTCAAGTTCATCACTTGCTCATGTCATTTGAGTATTTCTATCAAATTACTTGCAAAGTACTATGGTTATCACTATTGCATAAAAACCAAAACCACTACTTTCATAACTATGAATATGACTATGTGGTGGGCAATGGAACCATGGATTGTGTTGATATGGTGGAGGTTCCATTGCAAGGGTTTATATCCATCTAGGATTAAACAACAAATGTCGCCAGTAATTCTTGTGCCGTAATACCCGTGTTAACCATAAGATCTGGAGTGGGACAGAATAGTCAATTGTATTTCCACCTCTTGTACATCAACGGATGCGCTTACCATAGCAGTTGTATCTGGCGGAACAACCGGAGGGTGGGGATCCCATTCTAATTCGCCACGGTAATGCAATGCTTACCGTAGCAGTTGTGTCTTGCGGAACAACCGGAGGGTGGGGAGCCCATTCTAATTCCCCACGGTAATGCGGTCTATGATGGGTTGCAGCTGCCGGCGAAGGAGTTTATGGTAGAGCCCAGAACTGTTGTCGTGGTCGGGGTCCACCCTGAAATTACGGGAATAATGGGACCGGCGAGGACCCAGGGTTGGGGTTTGCAACAAAGGGTGGGTGTGCGAGGTAGCGGAGGAATATGATTGACTATGACCTTATACCGGGCCTCACACCGAAGGAAGTGTGGACGGGAAAGCTGCCCGGTTGGCACCAAGGTTAAGATCTCTTATGGGTAAAGCAACACACCTCTGCAGAGTGTAAAGAACCGTGACCTGTCACTCCCTGTTCCGGGATATGGAACTGCGAACGCGGCCGGAAAGGAGCTCCATGAAGTTCTAGTAAACCGGTGAAGGCTGACGGACATAGCTCTTGGAAATAAAAGCAATCTCTTGAAGAAATGTTTATCAAAACTTGCATTGGTATTAGACTTTTTGGTCTAATATCGTAGCTAGTGCATTAAACACCTCTTATCTATAATGAACTTGTTGAGTACGCTCGTACTCATCCCAATCTTAAATCCCTTGCTTAGATTGTCTGAATCGTCTGGAGGAGGATTACGACCACACTGAAGGAGCCGAGATCATCGGCTATGAAGAACCAGACCTCTCTGGAGGTGTTGAAGGCGTAGACTATCTCATAGTCTACGGAACCGGGGAGGCTTCCGGAGGAGATCAAGCCTAGAAACATCAAGTAGTAGTAGTAGCCGAGCAGCCCGAACTCTTAGTATTCAGCTGCTCGAGAGAATAAATGTACAACTTAATGAGACATCTATATTGTAAGCTAAGTTGGGTTCGCCTCGAACCCAGGAGGATTCCTCTTAGGACCCAAGAGGAGCTCCAAGACGATATGTGTATGATATTTGTAATATTAAATGAGTTATGGACCTACTATGTTCTGTTGTACTACTCTGAGGGATGTAATATTTGCGGAATGGTACTTCGTGAATGTTATATCAACGACTGGCATACTACAACATGCAGTGGTATGCAGGGTCACCACATGAGTGCAGTATGAACTGAATCAATAAAATCCCTAATGATGGTGAGATTCCAACATTTTACCTGGTCTTGCGCCCCATGGACGATAGAAGATACACTGAATAAGGACGAGGATTTGAGACCGAGTGGAGCAGCTGCTGGGGGAAAGCGGACAGAAAACGAACCGATTCTCGCTACCAATCGAAGCAAGAAAGGGGAGTTGTGTAGTATGGTGGATTCGCTGCACCCGGGCGCGGCGCTGCCGCCTGAGCTTCTCAGCGGAGTCCCCCCGAGCCAGACGCCGGACTCGGCCTCCCAAGCGTTGGTCGCCGGTCTCCACCAGCGATCACCTCGGAGGAATCCGGGGCATCGGCGGCGGCCGGGAGCTGATTGCGATTTGGGGCACAGGCGCGGGTTTGCCTCCCAGGGAGTGACAAAGTAGACCATAACCGCTCTTTCGCCACTGTGAGTCTGTGACTCAGGCATGGCTAATGGGCTCCCCTGCGTCAGTCTCCCAGTGAGATAACCTAAGAGCATGTCTAACAGACCCCTTAAAAGGGCCAAACCCGTACAATAACCGTTGGAATACGGGTTTCGGCTCTACCCGGCCGTCTAGCAGACCCCGTAAAAATGGTTGCTGTTTTTGATTACGGGGCGGGTCTTCACCCCCTACTTGTGCGGGGTGGGAGCGGCGATAGAGGGCCAAACACGTATCCCATCTCCGAAACCGCGCGCGGACCTTTCAGTTCCCCCCACCCGTTTTCCCCCGCGCGCCGCCGCAACCACCCGCGCGCCGCCGCCAGAATCCATCAGATCCGCGCCCCTCCGCCGCCCGCCGAGCTGCGTCGACGCCCGCCGCACCTCCGCCACACCCCCACCGAAGATCCGCGTGCGCCGCCGCACCCCCGCCGCGGTCTTCTCCGCCGTTTTCGCCGGTGAGTATTCTGCCGCGTTCTTGTTCGTTCTCGCCGGTAAAATGGAGGTGTTTGGGGCTGATGCATGCTTCACCATGGTAGATGGCTTCGGAGGATGTGCACATGGCGGATTTGGACGTGATGTCGACCGATTGGTCCTCGTCGGATTCCGATGATTCGGACCTCCACGAGCTGCTCAACGACGACGAGACGGAGATGATGCTGCTCATGTTCGGCATGAAGCACATTGAGGACCGCGCCAAGCTGCTGGATCAGCGGAAAGGATCCGTGATGGGGCGTATGTGCATTCCGCGGAACCGCGCACTCGGCCACGAACAGCTGATGCAAGATTATTTTGTCGAGGTACCGACCTATCCTCCCCGCCTCTTCCGTAGAAGGTACCGAATGCGTAGGACTTTGTTTGAGAGAATAGTCAGAGATTGCGAGGCTAATTACGATTATTTTAAGAAAAGAAGAAATGCTGCCAAAGTCATGGGATTTAGCCCATATCAAAAAATATTTGCCGCAATGAGGGTGATTGCATACGGTATGCCGGCAGATTATACCGATGAGTACCTTTGCATTGGTGTACAAACAACCACGGATTGCGTGCGTATGTTTGCCAAGATGGTGATCAAGTTGTATGGAGAGACGTATCTCCGAGCTCCAAATGAGGAAGATACAAAAAGGCTCATGGAGATCAATGAAAAGATGGGATGGCCGGGGATGCTTGGTAGTTTTGGATTGCATGCATTGGACATGAAAAAATTGTCCAAAAGCATGGCATGGAATGTATTGTGGCAAAAGCCGTGATGCTACCATTGTTCTTGAAGCCGTGGCCTCTCAAGACTTATGGATTTGGCATGCTTTTTTTGGAATGCCGGGGACACTCAACGACATCAACATCTTGAATAGATCCCCTTTGTTTGCAAGACTAGTTAAGGGTGAAGCACCAACTTGTAACTACACAGTTATGAATAATGAGTACACCATGGGGTACTATCTCATAGATGGTATTTACCCTAACTATGCAACCCTTGTCAAGTCCATAAAAGAGAAAAAGGACAAGGCTTTGACAAGAAAGGAAGCTTGCTTCACCAAAAATCAAGAGGCATGCCGCAAGGATATTGAGAGAGCTTTTGGTGTCTTGCAAGCAAAGTTGGCAATTGTCCAGGGTCCTGCAAGGTTTTGGGACAAGGAAACTTTTGTTGATATCATGACATGTTGTGTGATTCTTCACAACATGATCATTGAAGATGAAAGAGGTTTGAACTTGCCATGTTTCTATGACAATGTTGGCACCCGAGTGCAGCCCGAGAGGAACCCTGATCGGATTGAAGCTTTTCTTGGAGCTCATCGAGGCATTGAAAATGCCGAGACTCATCACCAGCTCACCCAAGATCTGGTTGATCACCATTGGCAGTTGCATGGCCAATGAGTTATTACATTCATTTCCTATTGTTGTATGTGTGAAACATTCATTTCCTATTGGTGTATGTGTGAAACATTTGTTATTTGTTTAATTATTCCATTAGAACATTTGTTGACATTTCCAAAAAACATTATTGTAATAATTATGACGATTATTGTGTGATGTAAAATATTTATTTTATGTGAATGTTGTGTTGGTTCTAATATCCAATTTGTCAAAAAAAACCCTGTTTTGAGGGGTTGAAAACTCGTCCAAGCTAGCAGACCCCGTATCCCCACCCCGTAAAACAGAATACCGAGGTCTGCTAGCTCGGACGAGTTTTCGGCTGGCGAAAAGTGAATACAGGGCCCTCTACTCGCGTTTTAAGGGGCGAAAAAATACGGGGCCTGTTAGACATGCTCTAAAAAACGAGGGATTTTGGTATCACCAACAGTCGTTGTTTTATGAAAAAAAAGCAAAAAATAGAGGATTTCTGAAATCCACCTTGAATCAAAAGTTTGACTGACACTGTTTAGAAAGTCTACGGAAATTTTAGAATAGTGGTAATAATGGCTTTGCACATTCATTCTTCTAGAAATTACATAGTGCTTGTTTAAATAGAGGTTTTCTTAGCGCTCTTCTTCCCTCATTTGACGACCGGTTCAAAGGGCGCCCAAAGAAGAATCATCCAACTCCAAGGACCTACTGGCCGGTGAAGCTCGGCACCAACCTTGTGTATGGCCACCTTGGCCAGTGTTGCTTCGGAGGTGTCCAATACGTGGTCATTCTCTCCTTCATCATCATCGAGGTAGCTGCTTGGGTCCCCCAAGGCTCCTAGGCAACGACATCGCCTTTATAAAGCTTCATTCCTATGAGAATTTGTGCGCCCATGGCCCCAACATCGTCCCCTTTGGTGGACCAACCACATTCCTCTTCATTCATCGAACGAGTGGATCTTGACCCATGCCCACGCCAGTAATCCTTCACTAGCAGAGCTGCCACCGTGACAACGAGGTGCGGAAGTGTGGTGTCTTCTCCAATTGAGCCCATAACTCAGCCACCAAACTACGTCGAAGCCACGACCCAAGGATGAAGAAAACTTTATCGAAATCATGATCACCATCATCTGCACATAGATGACATGTTTTGATCCTTATCTGCCACAGAGTCCCTACCATCCTCAAGGATATAGGCCTCATCGGCGAAGGACAAAAAAATCTGAGGTAGGGCGAATTTTTAAGAATGCAAATGCCAAAATAGTCCTAAAACAATAATGATGCATATGGTTCAAACACAATCACTAAATACAATAAAAATAAAAACATATTTTATTATAAATAGAACCTAAAAAACATACCAATAATGCCTACTCAATGGCTAAGCTTTACCTCTTTTTAAAAAATCTAATGTAATTCAAACACTTAAGACGTTTGATTATCTCTCATTTGATGCATAATTCAGTCTTGATTATTTTTGTTGCGGAAAATTCCTTTCAATTGTTAATGCCGTCATGTGTAAAACCAATGTCATCTTAATGGAGTGATAATGCGGTCGAAGAAAATATGCCATGCCTTTTAAATATCTAGAAATCTCGAAAGTCTCCAATTTCGCGAGTATAAATAATGAATAAATAGAAGTTATCTTGTATATACTAAGGTCCAATCAATAATAAATCTATGTTATCAAGCAATGTTATTCATATAGAACATAGAATATGAGCCTATGTTTGGAGATAATAGTCTATGTTTTTGATTTGCAGTCGATTTTGCGCAGTGTTCACTGAAACAAGCATAACTTTCTCATATGGAGTCTATTTTCGACGTATGACCACTCAAAATTTTCAGAAAAAACACAGGCATCTAAATGTATTCACCAAAAATCAAGGTAGGGCGGCTGCCCTACCTTGCCCTATTGGGAGCTTCGCCCCTGGGCCTCATCGATGGTAAGGATGTTCCATCTTCGATACAACGACGGCCTACATAAGTTCCATTTGGAGCTCGAGATGCAAGTAGCTCTTTAAAAAACAAACATAGTTGAAAAAAAATTACTAGATGTACTCAAGGGTGGAAAATCTCAATGTAAAGTACTTTATACTTTCGGCTACACAAAAATAACAATATGTAACTCATTCCTGACTCTTTTTTTTTTTTGCAAATAACTCGTTCGTGACTCGGCTCTTCCGTGCTACAATGTAGTTATGTAGTCAAGAATTAGTTCCATCAGATCTTTAAGGCCATGTATAGTGGGAGGCATACCTGGCCATAGACAGCCCGACCCAAAACCTGGCCCCAAAAACTTGGGCCTAGGCCTGGAATTGTTGGCCCGACAGTCGGGCCGGGCCGAGCCTGGGTAGCCTGAAAAAGCAATTTTGCACTATGGCCTGGCCCGCGGCCCGACGGCCCGATGGGCTTGGTGGGTATTTGGTCGGGCCAAACCAGGATTGGGCCTGTTTTTCAGCATCGGTGTTTCCCCAACCCAGCCCGAGGCCCGGCCCGGCCTGACACATGCACAGGTATAGTGGGAGGTGCTTGCAAAATTGAACACGCGCTTGTCTTTTAACACTTGTGTTTATTCTACGATGGAGGTGCTAATTTAAGCATTTGTCTAGAAAGATAGGAACGGTTCTGGAAATTGGTATATTTTTTAAAACACCTCTATTAAGCACCTTGCATTGACCATGGTCTAATTGGAGGACATGCACTCGTCTCTCTAGACTTCTAGAGTGGTTTATTAACACATAACGTGCGGGGTCAACTAGTTCGTATAAAATCAATGACGGGTTATACTATTTCGCCGTTGTCTTGTTTTCATGCGGTCCGTCCTATAACTGAATCTTGAGAAATGACAGTAGTGGTACTAAAAAACACAGCGACCGGTACCAGCATCATATATTGAGCACCGCGTCTGCACCATGGCTACCGTCGTTTGTGTAATGCTGAGAAGCAAAGAATAACTGCGTCCAACATATTACCATCACCAACTGAAGAATTAAGTGTTTACATCTACAACAAGTTAAAAACTCTAGGATCATATACTAGTACAATGATATTCATCTTACTAACTGTTCATACTTGACAAATAGTACAGTTCTAAGTTGCAAGAGCTTCAATTGGTACTCCGGTTATTAAGCCAAGCATGACACTCATGAATTTGGGTAGATAACTTCTACCATGACACTCATGAGTTTCGAGTTTGGACAGATAGCTTCTACCATTACAGACAACAAGCTAGATAACTAAACATTTTCTTCCAAACTCAACCTACTTACTTCAGTCCGTGGTGATTAAAGAGCATACAACTACTTGCTGAGATTAGTTGCAAGGAACCCATATGTGTGACCCAGATTTCCCTGTCCACCATTACTTGCTGAGAGATCTCTATGGCGCCAGTCTGTCAACACGGATGTGTAAGGTGAGTTCACCTGATGAGCTATCAGCGAGTTCAGGGGGAACCAGCAGGAAGAACTTGCCCAACTGAACTCCACCCACCAGCGAGCTGCTTGACACAAGAGGATCCTTCTGGAACACAAGCCTCCCTTCGGCTTTTCCACCAGCAACAACCTGAGCGGCCGATATGTTGCATGAATAGCTCGGTTCAGATTCATGAGGCCGGACACAGACCATGGTGATAGCGCTGCCAATTTCCGTCAGAGTATTGGTCAGGAGGAACATGGTTTGGTCTTCCCCGACGAGGAGCGTGAACCGGTGGTCACGAGCAACGGATATCTTCAGTGGTTTGTTGTAGCTGAAGTTGGTCGGCGACCAGCCGTGCGCTGTGACGAAGTGGTCCAGAAGACAACATGTTCCCCCTCTGAAATCACAGTCATTCTCTGGGCAGTAGCATGGAGCATGTGTACATTCAGTTTCATGCTTCTCTTTCTCGTGGTAGATGATGGACTCATTGCAGCCATATGTCTGGTTTGAGCATGGCACTTTGATGGCGTCGATGACTTGCTCGAGTTCGACGCAACGGCAGTAGCTAGTATTTTTGCGACACACATCACAAAAAATGCCCAATCCTAAAACAGACCCAACCTCGCGGAGCTTTTCCATGCACACAGAACACAAGACATGTCCAGCCTCGCACTGAAGAAATACAAGAATATTAGTATAATGTTTGGCAGCAACAAAGAACCAATAATAAACTCAAGAAACACACAGTAATGAATAGAGTGTGACGCAAGCAGAAACATAAGGATATCGATCATATATTGCATCGTAAGAGATCAGCCAACCTAGACTTTCATTTGTACACACTAGATTGAAAATAGAATGTTACACTGCTGTGTATTGGAAAACTATATTCATATTTTGAGACACCAACAGTTAAGATTCTACATAATAAAACAGCAGGTAAACTGGCATTGAAACACTACACACTAGATTGAAAACTCAGTGCTATCTGCATTCAGCTTTGGGATACCAAGAAGTAAGATCCTAGAAGCTGCCGATTTAGTAATGTAGGAAGAACACCAGGAGTTGAGCAAGCATAATTAAGTTTCAGAGAAAATGCAGGCAACTTTACCTCCTGAATGCTATCATATGTGCAAAACTAACATTTCAGTACTACCCGCAACAGTGTGGAATGCCTGCCCTCAGTCCTTTCATCAGTTCATAATAGAAGGATGTCAATCATCTAGTGCTTTATAAGAGATTAAATGACCTAATTTTAAAAAAAACTGACCAACCTAAAATTTCACTAACTACTAGACTGAAAACAGGCTGCTAGCAGTTGAGTAATGCAAAATTACTTTAGGTTTGGAGACATAAACAGTTAAGATCCTAATTGCATTTGACTACTACCCACTAAATTGGAAACTGGGTCCTAATTGCATTCAGATTTGACACAGCAACAGGTAAGATCCTACAAGGTGCCAATTTAGTAATCCTAGCAAGAACAACAGCAGCCGAGCAAGTATAATCAAATTTCAGAGAAACTGGCAGGCAACTTTACCTCCTGACTTCTGTCTATATGCAATATGTGTTAAATTAGCGTTTCAGTCCTACCCACCAGATTGGAAATCAGGTACTAACCGCTACATTCAGTTTTCACACACACACACAGTAAAGATTCTACAAAAGGGGCATTTGGTCATCCTAGCAACAAGAGCAGCAGCCAAACAGGTAAGTTTCAGAGAACTGTTAAATTGTTGATCCACTGAAATATCATATAAATTTCAGAGGAAACGGCAGGAAATTTTCACCTTGCCGAAGTGCATTATGTGCTACAGAGCTAAAACCACTATCAGGGAGAAAGGTTGCTCATTTTATCCTAACATCAATCAGAAAAAATTTCTAGGGAGTACATCGATCTACTCTCGGTAGGAAGAAGCAACAGAGGCATTCATCCACGAACAGAGAAAAAAACATTAATCGCACTGACAGTGACCAAATGCGGTGGGTGACTGGCAAGTGGCAACCGATGATTACCTTGAAGACGGGTGGCTTGAGGGGCTCGAGGCAGATCCTGCAGCGGAGGAGCTCGGACTGTATCTTGACGAATATCTCGCCATCCGACCTGCCCCCTTCCGCCGCCACCCCGTCCGGCTCCGGCCCCGCTCCATGGTCCTTCTCCGTCTTGATCCTCTTGCTCGCTACTTCTTCCGCCATGGGAGAGCTGCTCTTGGTGCCGGTGGGACGCGGTACTGACGGAAGCCTCGGAGCAGACGAAGAAGGGAAGGGAGGTGGTTCTGCGGGAAGGAGGGAAGAGAAGGAGTGTCCAAGGTGACAGGCGGTAAATGCACATGTGCCTGCCTGTCTAAATGTCAGCTGTGACTGTGAGAAAGAAAGACGAACGAGGCTCGTGAAGAAACGCATTTCGTGTGCACGAACTCCTCGTATCATTTTGTTCAGAAGTCGCTCGTGCATGTACAGTACAAAATAAAACATTTATGATCTGCAGCATGCATATTGAAAGAAATAACCTAGCAATGTTTGAAAGAAATTGGCAACCTTCCACATTCATCATTTTGGGCCACCTACCTACCTCGTTGGCTTGGCTAGTTGACAGATAAATCTACTCCCTCCGTTCTCAAATTAGTAAACGTTTAGCTTGAAACTTCGTTTACGTACTATCTTTCCAATGCATTTTAAAGTAGTAAAAATTATTTCTCACATCGCACAGAAATCAAACCCAAATATTCAGAACATGTCCTCTTTGTTTTCTACATACACTTCCTCAAAATAGGCTTTCGTCCCGCTTTATAAATAAAGCAACAACTATACAAGAGTTCACACACAAGAAAAGTGTTGGGGCAGCAGCAAAAACATACCCAACAGAAAAGAGAAAGAGATACAACTCAAAGATTGCACAGACGACGGCGACTAGTGACTAAGCGAGACACCAGCCCTCCATCGTGCCACCTCTAAACTTGCCGATGCAGGGGAGGTGATATCTGGTCGCGCCACCGCTGTCCGTGCGTGGAGGAGAGTGAGAAGGAGAGGGAACCGCCGCTGTCTACCGCCGCCCTATGTAGGTACTGCTGGCGGGCCGAGGAGTAGGAGAGAGACAATGTTTTTTTGTTTTTTTATATTTTTTGTTAAAAAATATGAGGAATCAAATAGGTTTATTTAGAAATATCAAAATATAAAAATAGAAAATAGGTTTATTTAGAAACATCAAAGATTCATATCAAAGATTATTTAGAAAATAGAAAGTTGGATACTTAAAAATATTATTTTGTACTTTATCATTTCTGTACTTTAATTTCTTATTTGTACTTAGAGAAATAGAGAAATAGAAATAGAGAAAGAAATATGATTTGTGCCACCAAAGAGAAATAGAAATAGAGAAATAGACCCCTCTTTTATATATTGCACCTTTACTTCACTTCATGCACCCAGGATTTACCCAACCCCTTTAATATGGAAATGCTAGTTGTTTTAGATGTACATGATGTACTTGTTAATTGGCAATAATATATCTTTTATATTAGTTAAGCTATGGACTACGGCGGCAGAGACGATGAAGAAGAAATGTTCAAGATTATACAAGAGAGTGAAGCACATGACGATAGCGGAGATGACTGTGGAGCTGAAGACGGCTCACAATTTCTAAACGATGCCGGTGAGGGAATGGAGCTAGAAGCAAGAGACGAAGGGCAAACAAGCAATGTTGGAGCCTTAACAAAATCCAGTGAGATATATTAAGCATCTAGTGATTACTAGATATATGCATTAATTGATTTGAATATATATTAACAATTTTTTGTTCTTTTAACCCTCCGCATCGAGTCAATCTTCTAAAAAGAAATGAGGCCCGGCCAAAGGGATGGCCAAGGATGCACATCTAACGACATGTTGTCGATTAAAGAGGGAATTAAAGGGCATGTACATCACAAATCTCACAGACGCTTAAGGAGTTGAAGTCGCGAGCATAGATTCTATCATTTTGTATGCCTTTGGAAGCGTCGGGCTCCTCTTCATCGTCGCCGCGAAGAAAGAAGCTGGGATCGACTTGCAAACTGCCAAAGGAATTTATTCCTAGCCCCACTAAGTTAACACCTGCACTGTACATGCACTAAATGGCAAAGGTTTGCATTAATCTTTATACTATTTAAAAGAAATATGGTGTTCGGATCCGCATATCTTTAAAGATACTTTTCTAAGGAAAGAGGACAACAATCTCAAATTCTTGAAGAGCCTGAGGACTTCTATGGTACCAAAATATTAGGTTACGGAAATGTGCAATGCGGAGAAGGCAAAGGAAACGTGTATCCAACATGGCCAAGTGAAGATTATAGTGGTAAATCATATCTACAACAACTCCTGGATCAAATACTAGTTCCAATAATATTCATCTTACTAACTGATCATACCTGACAAACAGTATAATATTCAGTTGCAAGATATAGATCATCAATTGATACATTAAACAACCGGTAGATCTGAAGCTATTCTTCATTACCAAGAGCAGCCAGTCATTCATGACACTCATGAGTTTGGGGCTTGCAACAAAGCTACATAACTAAACAATTTTCTTCTGCAGTCATTCCTGGTGATGTTAGTTGCAAAGATGCCGACCCAGAATTCGCTGTGAACTTCTAGCTGAGATCCCTAAGCCGCAAGTCTGTCGACACGGATGTGTACGGTCAATTCGCCAGATGGGTTATCGGCGAGTTCTGGGGGAACCAGCAGGAAGAACTTGCCCAACTGAACTCCACCTGACAGCGAGCTGCTCGACACAAGTGGGTCCTTCTGGAACACAAGCCTCCCCTCAGCTTTTCCACCAACAACACTGTTAGCAGCAGAGATGTTGCATGAATAGTTTGGTCCAGATTCACAAGGCCTGACACAGACCATGGAGAGAGCATTGCCGATTCCCGCCAGAGTGTTGGTCAGGAGGAAAATGGACTGGTCTTCCCCGACAAGGAGGGTGAAACGGTGGTCATGAGGAATGGATACCTTCAGTGGCTTGTTGTAGCTGAAGTTGGTTGGCGACCATCCGTGCGCGGTGATGAAGTGCTCCAGAAGGCAACATACTGCCCCTCTGAAAGTGCAGTCAGTCTCTGGGCAGTGGCATGGAGCATGTGTGCATTGGCTTTCATGCTTCTCTTTCTCATGGTATCTGACGGACTCATTGCAGCCATATGTTTGGTTTGAGCATGGAACTTTGATGGCGTTGATGAATAGCTCTAGTTCGACACAACGGCGGTAACTCGTGGTTTTGCAACACAGATCACAAAAGATCTCTAACTTCAAAGCGTGCCCGTCCAGACGGAGCTTTTCTAGGCACGGAGAACACAAAACATGCCCAGCCTCACACTGAAGAAATATAAGAAAATTAGCATAACCTTCAGCAGCAATATATAATGGATAATAAAGTGGAGAAATAAAAGATTAGGAGAAACGCACAACAGTGTGCAATGCCTCTGCCTCTCCTCGGTCATTTTATCAGTTCATAACAACAGTATACAGGGTGCAATGCGAGCAGAAACAAAAGGATATCGATAACCTAGTACATTGTAAGAGATCAGCCGCCCTAGAATTTACTCCCCACTAGATTGAAAACAGGCTGCTGGTCAGTTGTGACATGGCAAATTGTATTCTTTTTTTTTTTGCGAGAAAAATTGTATTCAGTTTGGAAACAAACAGTTTAAGATCCGGGGTACATAGTAAGACAGCAGCTAAACTATTATTTGACTACTACCCACAAGATTCGAAACTGAGTCCTAATTGCTTTCAGCTTTGACCTTTGAGACACCAACAAGATCCTACACGATGCCAATTTAGTAATCCTCGGAAGAACTCCAGCAGCCAAGCTATTGATCAGACAACCCAAACTGCTGGGGCTGGATGTTTAATGAAGTATAATATGAGGGATTTGCCAATTCAGGTTCCCCAAAATTCAGTGGAATAATTGATCTCTCAGTGAATTGCTGGGATGTAGGGAAGGTATAGAGAGTGCAGTTAGGCTTGGACTTCGTAATGTCATACTCCAAACAGACTGCATGTCAGACAACGGGAATAATAGAAGGATTGTATTCATATTTTGAAAGAACTGAAGATGTTACGCAGCTCATTCCAGAGATTTAAGCTTCAATATATTAATGTTGATGCCAATCGTGGTGTTCATTAGTGTGCAAAACAAGATCTTAGCATAGACTAGTGTTTGCGCTTATGCAACTCCTGGCTTTTCTGATAGAAAATGTTCAATTATAATGGAATTTTTTGAATCGTAATAAAGAGTAAATTACTTCAAAAAGAAAACCACAACATGCGGTGAGCAGTCATAATTGAATTTCAGAGAAAATGGCAGGCAACTTACGCCATGATTGATGTCTATATGAAATACTCCCTCCGGTCGTAATAAATCGACGCGAGCTATGAATGACCTACGTATGTACGTTTGTCACGTCGATTAAAGGTGACCAGAGGGAGTATCTGCTAACGTAGCATTTCATTACAACCCACCAGATTGGAAACTGAGTCTTAACAATAAAGATCCTACAAAGGTCACTTAGTCATCGACTCATCGTAGCAAGAACAGCACAAGTAAATGGAACATTTCTTTGCTTCCTTGAAAAGCAAAAAAAATGAGCAACTGAAATTTATACCATCTAAATGATGATCCACTGGCATTCTTAAATTTCAATGAGAACAGCAGGAAGTTAAAACTTTGCATGCAGAAACTATGTGTTCTGCTGCTACTACCCAAGGAGAAAAGGTTCTTGTTTTTACTCCTAAAAAGTGTTTAAATGGATTTACTCTTGGGAAGAAGGAAGAACAAAGGCATCCATACATCCACAGAGAGTAAAGAGTAAGCGGGACAAGATTCAAGTGCCATAGGCACCGATAGACTGATCAGTGGTAAACTAGCATCTATGTACATAGTAAGATAGCTAAGATATAATTCCACTACCACCCACTGGACAGAAATTGGACACCATCAATTAAGATCCTACACAGCAAGAGACTGGCTTTTTTTTTCGAAATGGGGGAGCAAGAGACTAGCTAAACTAGCATTTCACCACTACCCAGTAGATTGCAAACTGAGTCCAAACTGCTACATTCAGCTTTCAACAGAGATCAGCCATTTGGTCATCCTAGCAATTAGGCTGCCAAAATGTTAATCCACAGACATACACATTTATAGTATGTATCAGCGTATCACAGCCTTACAGCTACTTTCAGGAAGAAAAGGTTATTATTTTTACTGCCAACACGATCAGAAAAAAATCTACTCCCTCCGTCCCTAAAGGATGTCTTAGATTTAGCGTCTAGATAAATCTAAGTTTAGACAAATCTAAGACATCCTTCGTGGGACGAAGGGAGTAAATTATATTCAGTCTTGAGACAGATCCTACATAGTACGAACCTAGCTAAACTAGCATTTGCGTACTACTCACTATATTGGAACTGAGTCGTAATTGCTTTAAGCTTTGAGACATTAACAAGTAAGACCTTACATGGTGCCAATATACAAAACCTAACAAGAACTCCAGCAGCCGAGAAATTGTTTTTAAATTTCAGAAGAAATGGCAGGCAAATTTTACTGCTGTCTATTTTCAATATGTGCTAAATTAGCATTTCATTTCTACCCACTAGATTGGAAACAGAGCCCTAACTGTTGCATTCAGTTTACACCAACCAACAATAGAGATCTTACATGGGGAACATTTGGTCATCTAGCAAGAACAGCAGTAGTCGAAAGTAAATGGAACCAAAAAAAAAAACCTTCTTTGAAAATCAAAACTGGAATAACTGCAATTTATGCCACCAAAATGTCAATCCACCGACATATCAGAGAAAACGGCAGTACATATTCAGTTTGCTGGCTCACGTACATTATGTTCTACAGCCTACAGCTCTAACAGAGAGAAAAGTTTTAGCTTTTACTCCCAACAACAATCAGAAAAAACAATTTGAATCCATCTAATCTTAGGAAGATGAACCGGCAGAGGCATTCAAGCACAGATACTAAAAGAGCAAATGCAGAAACAGGAATCGAATGCAGGCAGGCGGCTATGGACCGACGATTACCTTGAAGATGGGTGGCTTGAGGGGCTCGAGGCAGATCCTGCAGAGGAGGGCCTCGGAGCTTATCTTGATTGCTATCTCGCCATCCGGCCTCCCCTCTTCCGCCGCCGCCCCGTCTGGCCTCGCTCCAACCTCCGTCCCCGTCTTGATCCTCCTGCACACTGCTACTTCCGCCATGGTGAGCTGCTCTTGCTGCGGCGCGGGACTGGCGCCGGATGCCTCGAAGCAGACGAGGAGAGGGAGGGTGTGCCCTTGTGGGTGGGGAGGGAATGTGCAACCTGAGATTTTGCTGAGGGTGGTGCGCGTAAATGACCAGCAGTTCACCATGTGCCTATCTAACAGAGGGGCTAGTGTGAACCAAATCCCAGTTTATCGGTTGAATCCTAACTTTAAGTCACAGTTCCGCGTACTTCAGCGCAACCGAAAATCCCAAAATGCAACCTTTCTTTCACGGGGAAATATCGTCCCAGCTTCTGCATCCAAAGGATGCAGACGGCGGCTTTATTAGATTATTCACAACACCTTACAAGAGCAATATAAAAGATTAAACTCGAAGCCACCTCGCTAAACCTACAGAGGGATGAAGGGGTGACAATTTACCAACTCATATCATCCAAAAATCAAATGCCTTCCCAGGCCGCCCAACAGCAGATGAGAAGCACATCCAATTAAGCAGACTCTCAGCATACGCCACCGCACACACCATAGAAGTTGTTACCGCCGTCTTCCTCGACTCCATCTTCAAGAGAGATCATCGCATTGACCATGCCAGGCCTGCCATCGATGCCGCCACGGCGCCAGACGACTATACCATCCTACGTGTGTCCATCACACTGCATCCGTCCCGAGACACCACTGCACCATATCGTGGTGACTCAACGACGCCGACACAACAAAAGCACACCGCTCCACCTCAGCACCACCACCATTCGTTGTCTTCTCCAAAAAAACGATGCCCCCAACAGGGAGAACGGCGTTGTGCGCCGACATCGTCCGATCCGAGAGACCCGGGTCTAGAGTTTCCCCTCGAGCAGCCCAGGCGAAGAACGCAGACTGCAGAGACAATGCCTTCAACAAGGTAACGACGAAACGCGTCGCCATCATCCGCCATGATCGAAGTCCGGGCCGGCTTTCACCGGCAGCTGCTCCTCGCCATCGGGAGCTAGGCGCTGGATCGCAAGATCCGCCACTGCTAGCCACACAACTAGCCGATCTCCCCCGGCGAGAGAGAAGACCACCACCGCGGTGCCACGGTCAGCGGCACCTGACGCCTGCCACCTGTCACCAGGTCGACGCCGTCACCTCCATCGCCATCCAGGGCCATCGCCCTTGGTGCCGTGGTCCCAAACCTTGAGGAGGAGAGCACGAGATCTGCCCCCATCCGAGGCGAGGAAGGTGGAGAGGACCGCACCGCCCCCATCATCGCCAGGATCCGGGGCCACGCCGCCGCCTCCAACATCATCCCCCCCCCCCCGAGGAACGGAGGAGAGGCCGCGCCGCCATGTCCAGAGCCACGCCGCCATGTCCAGGGCTGGCACGTGTTCCTCAGCCGGGGTACCGTAGGAGCTTCCGCCGCCTCGCGCCGACACACTGAAGGGGATACATCTAAAAGTGCATGGAGCCCCCATGTGTGGTTTTGGTAATTAATGACAATCCCTATGGACTAATGTTTGCATTAAGTTATATTTGTAGGTGTTGTCCATAGGCAATGCTTGAACCATATGTTGGCTTCAAGGTTGCAATAAGAAGAAATTGATGAAGGATATCAAGTGTCAAGTATGTCTTGAAGATGAAGATGAAGTGAGCCCTCAAGTTACTTCAAGACATCAACATGATGAAGAATGAAGAAATGGAGTGCAAGTTCAAGATGAGCCAACTCGGAGAGATCATATGCTTGAATCTTGCCATCCATATGGTGATCATGGATATGTGAAGATGCGTCAAAAAAAAGCTCTCCCGTAGTGGAGTATTGGGGAGAGCTCTCCCATAGTGGAGTATGGGGGAGCATTTTGCATGTCTTCATCTAGCAAGCACAATCAAGAAAGGCGTTCCATCTTGTTGCGGTCAAGACAGTCATCATCAAGCTCAAGTGGAATGCGCAAGGTTAAGGTTTGCTCTTGATAGGGTTTCTTTCTCATCGGTCTCATGGTGTAGTTGGAGACCGGTTTATAGTTTAGTTGCCGTACTATCAACAGGGCTCTCGAGTGAGTAACTCGATCGTATCCTTCAGAGAGCTCAAACCTTTGCATTCTTGCATCATCTTTCTTGGTTGTTATTTGGATCTTATCCATGAGGTGATTTATAGCTTGTGGTTATTTCCATATCAAGCTCTAGTTCATCGAAAACGGATTCCGCATGAATCACTTGTTGCGTTTTCGATATTGGAGTTTTTCTCGGTTTCTCCTATTGAGAGGTTTCACTCTAAAATACATAGAAAAACCTACCCCACTTGTTCTTAAGCTTTTCACTCTTTGTGGGGTATCTCTAGTCATATTCTTTACAACAAAACTGGTTTCACCTAAATCCGAGTTTTCTAACTCAAGTTGTTGCATTTTCCATATTGGAGGTTTTACCGGTTTGCCTTTTATAGATAGGTAAAACCTTTATTAATTTGTTTCTATCCTACTTTGCTGGACTATGATGTTTCTATGCATATTGTTGTAGAGCTCGTTGTTGTGATTTCAACGAGCCCAAGATCATCGAAATCGGAGTCCGGATGCAAAAGTTCTTAAGGTTTTCGTATGGGTGTTTAAGTAAAAACGTTTGGTGAGGAGGGGCCCTGGCCGGAGCCTCCACCCAGCCCACGGCTGGAGCCTCCAGGCAAGGTACCGCTCGCGGTACCCAGCCCACGGCTGGAGCCTCCAGGCGAGGTACCGCCCGTGGTACCGGATTATCGCCAAGTGAGGCAGTTTTGTTCCAGGGCTTTGGGGCGGCTCGGCGGTACCTCGGCCGGTACCGCGGACGGAGGCTCCGGCCTCCTCCTCCCGGGCCGCAGCTGCTTGGCCAGCCTGGCCACGTGTCCGCCTTCCAGTCGCCGCGCCGGATCGATCTCCATCTCCAACGGGCAGATTTTTTTAGCCCCTTTTTAAGTCTTGTTTCCTCTCTCTCTCTCTTAGCACTTCTTCTTCAACCTTTGGCTCTCCACCATTGTTGCATCTTGAGAGCTCCTCCTCTCCCTCAATCCCTCAATGATTCTTGCTCAAATTCGAGGAAAAGAGAGAGGTGGTCTAGATCTATATTTGCACCAATCAAATTCCCCTCTTTGTGAGGGAATCTCTAGATCTAGATCTTGGAGAGAAATTTTGTGTTCCTCTTCTTATATTGTTCTTCCTCTCTTATTCCCCCAATAGCTTTAGTAGCTTTGTTGGAATTTGAGAGTGGAGGATTTGGACATCTTTGTGGTGTTCTTGCCATTGCATTTGGTGCATCGGTTTGAGTTCTCCACGGTGATTCGTGGAAGTGAAAGCAACAAGATTGTTACTCTTGGGTCTTTGGACCCTAGACGGCTTAGTGGCCTTTGTGGAATCTTTGTGGTGTTCTTGGGGACTCCAATTAAGTTGTGGAGATTCTTCAAGGGCAAGTCCTTAGTGGCATCTTAGTGGTGTTCTTGGGGACTCCAATTTAGTTGTGGAGATTCTTCAAGGGCAAGGCCTTTGTGGCAATTTGTTGGGAGCCTCCAATTAAGTTGTGGAGATAGCCCCAAGCTTTGTGCGGGTTCGGTAACCTCCCTAAGGTTACATAGTGGATCGAGGACATCCCTCTTGGTGGGAATTCTCGAGGAGAATACGGTGGCCCTCGTGCATTTGGATTGACTTGTCCTCCACACCTCTCCAACAGAGAGTAGCACTCGCAAGAGTGTGAACTTCGGGCTACATCGTCGTCTCCCGCGTGCCTCGGCTATCTCTATACCCGAGCTCCTTACTTATGCACTTTAATTTGTGATACCCATCGTGCTTGAAGTTATATATCTTGCTATCACATAGTTGCTTGTATTGCTTAGCATAAGGTGTTGGTGCACATAGGTGAACCATAGTATATAGGCTTTGGGCTTGACAAAGTAAACTCTAGTTTTATTCCGCATTTGTTAAGCCCATATCGTAAAAGTTTTATATCGCCTATTCACCCCCCTCTAGGCGACATCCGTGTCCTTTCAATTGGTATCAGAGCAAGGTCTCTCATTCTTAGGCTTCACCGCCTTGAGAGTAAAGATGTCGGTTAGGGGATTAGTGCACAATAACTTGTTTATATTTGATGGCACAAATTATGATCTATGGAAATTTATGTGCTTAATATTTTATAGGGTATGTCCCCGGACATGGAGCGATTTCTTGACATGGGTTTTTCTTCTCCTAAGGATCCTCAAAATTTATCTCTCGAGGAGGAGAAAAACTCTTGCCTCGATGCTCTTGCTTCTCATGTGTTTTCCATTGTTGTGAGCAATGTAGTTACTTCTTCAATCATGCCTTTTGGGAGCTCTCATGAATTATGGACAAAGCTTCAAGACAAATATGATGTGTCCAATATTATTGAGGATGATTGTATTGCTTCCACTTCCGGCCGTGATGAGTTCTCATCTTCATCCACTTCACCAAAGTGTGGTAAGACACAAGGTAATGATATGGTGAGTGGTGATGAAAATTGCAATATTGATATTGAGCTTACTATTGATGATTCTTCATCTCTATCTCATTACAAAGTTTCATCTTCGGACTTAAACACATCTAGCACTAGAAATGATTTACATGCTTGTGTTGATAGTCCTTGCATATCATGTGTAAGTTGCTTGAATAAATCTCATGAGTATATGCTTGATTTGTCTTGTGGCCATGATAAAAATGCTTCTATTTCCTCTAGTTGTTGTGTGGCTAACAATGTAGAGGAAACCAAAGATTCTATTGGTCAAGACAAGATCTTGAAAGGAGCCTCGAGTAACTCCTCATCTTTATCTCACGGTTCTCATATATGCCTTATGGCCAAGGGTTCCACGGTATCTCCTACCATGGAACCTAATATTTCTCGTGGGGATAAGGATGAGGATGATTATGAAGAAGATGATTGGGTTGTCTCTCTACGCGATAAGGGTAAGAGTGTTTTCAAGGTTATTTGCAAAGATAAAATTGCTTGCTCTCACTTCTTTGAAATCTTGACTACCGCTATTGAGAGCCAAAAGCTTATTTGGATGCATGAGAACTCCATTGATAAAAAGGGTGCTCTTGAACGTGAGTATGCCAATGATGTGGCATCCCTAAAGGATGAACTTGAAGAAGAACAAAGGGATTTCTATTTTCGTGCCCTCGGTTCCTTAGTTATGCTCAGTTTTCCCCAGCTCCTTAGGTTTTCCTCAGTTTTCCCCAAGACCTTGTCCGAAACCATCACAGATGCTGTAACGGCTGGTTGCCCGACGGTTGACCGTTATCTTCTGACTAGTGGGGCCACGTAGAGCCCGCAAAGACACGTCAGACCATCCATCTTTGTTTGACCGTAAGCATCGCTGTATCCCTGACCAAAACACGCACGAGTGGGGCTTCGGTATATCGAATGACAAGTGGGCCATGGCGCTGATACAAGGGGCAATACACGGGTAGGAATAGATTTTTAAATGGAGCTCTACAGCGATGGCACGGAGGAGGTGGCCTGCGGGGTGCCGAGATGAGATCGACGTCCACAAAGAACTGCATGAGGCGAGACCAGACGCATTAGATAGATATGAACTAGACGCGTTTAACCATGCAAAGAAGAGAAGAAATGGTTGACGACATCGACGACTACCTCAAAACTTTGACTGACCGTGTCCGACACGAACGCGAGCAATGTAGAGAAAACTAGTGTCTCTCCTTTCTGGCGTGTATAGATGGGTGCTAGAAGAGTGTGGTGGCGAAGGGAAGACCTCGCGGTGGTCTGTGGCGTCCAGCATAGCGGGGCGGCGTGGCCGTGCCCACATCGGCGTGGATGCATGTTCGGCATTGGCATCAGCATGTACGTCCGGCATTGGCCTCGGCGGTATCTCTGGTGTGTCAGTGATCGAATGAGGGGACGGGATTGAGGGTGCATCCCGACGGTGACCTAGCAGTGGCGTCGAGCATAGCCGTGCTGACCATGCCGATATCGGCATCGGCAAAGTTTGGAGGCTGTGGTGCTCGAATCAAGGAGGGATTTGTTTCTTGTACGCCAAAAGTGATTTGAAACAAGTTTCGTGTTGAAGGTTAGGTAACGAAAGTTTGTAACTAAGCCCAAAATTATACTAGCGCCATGGTGAGGTTCTTTTTGATAGAGCTATATGGTTGGGCAAACTTTTTTGACACTTTTTAGATAGGGTTCCTTGTTGTTACACGTATGGCATCATGTATGGCAAATTTGGGATCATTTGGAGATGTTCGAAAAAATTACTTTGCTTAAACGCATGCCGTTTCGTCTCACTGAAACCAGCTTTTCTAACAAGGTGATTTATTCTACCTTCTCTAAATGACCTCAAATTTCATACAGCTGATCTTCTATACATAGATAGATAGATTGTTTCGTTTTTATATTTTTCGAACTTTTTATTTCCCTTTATAATATCCAATTGATTTTCAGGTCAAAACCTCGAAAAACAGCATCATGTATGACATCATTTTCGCCACAAATTTCAAATTTTGTGAAACTTTCCCTTTTAGATATTCCTTGTTGTTATAGATATGGCATAATGTATGCCAAATTTGGTTAGGTCTCACTGGAAACCAGCTTTTGTAACAAGTTAGGTTTTTTCGACCTTCTCAAAAGGGATTTTTTCTACCTTCTCTAAATGACCTCAAAAATCATACAGACGATCTTCTATACAAAGATAGGTAGATTGTTTCGTTTTTACATTTTTTGAACTTTTATTTCCCTTTATAATACCCATTTGTTTTCAGGTCAAAACCTCGAAAGTTAACATAACTAGATGGTGAACCCTTCCAAACTTCAAATACAGAGATAGATAGATTGGTTTGTTTATTATTTTTACCGTGAATAGTAATGGCTACAAGAAATCGGTGATGGTCTATCATTTTTTGCGTGAAAAGTAATGGATACAACAAATCGGTGATGGTTTATTATTTTTTGCGTGAAAATTAATGGCTACAACAAATCGGTGATGGTTTATCATTTGGGATTTTCGTGAAAATTAATGGCTACAACAAATCGGTGACGGTTTATCATTTTTTGCGTGAAAATTTATGGCTACAACAAATCGGTGATGGTTTATCATTTTTTGCGTGAAAAGTAATGGCTAAAAGAGTTTATAATTTTTAGCGCGTGAAAATAAATACGAGAAAACCGCCCTTTAGCATACTTAGAGAGTGGAAGGTAACCGCCGACAGGTGAGAGAGAGGGGTTATCCCGCCCGTTAGATCATACGATCAACGGTCGGCGGGCACGATCCGCGTGACATGGGCTAGACCAATCGGGGCAATGTTGCACGTGTGAAAGAATTTGTGGAGGGAGAGGGCAAAGCTGAGTAGTATCAAGAAACCAAGGGCACCTATGTAATAAACAGACTAAGGGATTCAAATATGAGATTTAAAAAATGGAAAATGCGTGTTTTGTACAATAAAACCCATCTTGGCCTATCTCAAACTATTTGCAATACAAATATACATGAGTGTGAGAATTGTGGTCTCATTTAGACAAAGTATGTTTTGGGGAAAGCTGTTTTGGGAAGGGCTTATTGTGGAAAACCATGCACCTTCATAGCTACTAGGTGATTTGAGAAGGCCTTTGAGAAGTGGCAATTTGTGGTAAAACTTGATTTATCTATGACTTATCTATGTTTTGAGAACTGGCAATTTGTGGTAAAGACTCCATGAGTATGTGCCACTATTTTTCGGAATTTTTTGCACATTAAATGACTCATTTAACTAGTTAATCCCATTTGTTGACTATCTGTTGACCAGCTACTTGAGGGTAAAGCCGAGCATATTGCACTAGCCGGTATTAGCACTCAAGGGGAAAACTGAGCACACAAAAATGCTAGTATAATGCTCGAGGTTATACCCGAGTATATCTAAATTTCCAGGGTTAGACTCGAGGACGCGTGTTGCGGTGCAGAAATGAAAGACGTGCAATTGTTGACGCGTAGACGCCGGTCGCGGTGCAGAAGTCGAAGACGTGCAATCGTGGACGAGTGGCGCATTGCAGAAGTCCAAGACGTGCAGATGTGCAGCGGTGGACGCGTAGGACGCGGGTCGCATTAACCACCCCTTGCCTTTATAGACGCCTCCTCCCACTATCTCTGTCACTCTCACTCGCCTACGCAACGCCGCATCTCTCACGTCCCATCATCTTCTCCAAAGCAAAAAACCCTCTCCCTCTCCTCTGCCGGCGAGATGGACAAGGAGAATGCCAATCCCATCGTCCACGGCGCCGTCGGCTCCAAGCGCGACGCCTCCCTCTTCGACGCCGTCCCCTCAACGGACGTCGCCGCCGTCCCCTCAACGGACGTCGCCGCCGCCTCCGCCTGTGCATCGGAGGCTGCTGCCGCCGGTCGCGGTCAGATCCCGCCGGGATATGACCCCTACGAGCCGGTGCCGTACGTCCCGCCCCCGAACCCCTACGACACCTCCATAGAGGACCCATGGAACGAGGTAACTACGGTTTGCTTCCTTTTTTGTTCCCCATTCCTTTTTGAACCCTATTTGTGCTGGTGTAGATGGATCTGTGGATGGATGAGTATTGGGCTAATATTTGCGCCGATTTTATTCCATTTTGCTTTGATCCCTCCTTGATTTCGTTTAAGATTTGGGGTTCGGCCGTTCGGTTAATTTATGCAAGTAATAATGGGACTCAATCAGTTAATTTATGCAAGTAATCATAGGATCTCAATCAGTTATTTTATGCACGAATCAAAAGATATCAACCGTTTAATTTTGCAAATAATCTGGAATGTGTTCAAGTTCAGATATGGAATCTGTTTCTTTGCCTATGATGAATCGGTGGGCACTGATTTTTACAGGGAGGGTTCAGTGAACCATTTCTGTGTACAAATCTATTGTGCATGAGCTTTGGTTCGCTTACACCGTCCCTGTAGACATATAATCGTGTCCACTCTAACTGAGGCTGCCTCTGTTTTTCCTAACTTTGTTATCATGCACGTTAGTCATCGTTGCAACTCATTCACTAATAAATTCCCGTTTGATATGGATCAGCTGTCTGGCAGCGACGTCGCAGTGACGACGAGCACCATGACGTCAAGACTCGCCAGGTGCTGCGGAGGCTGCAGGTCGGCCAGTACGTCTCCTACCTCGCCGTCGCCAAGGGTGTCTACAGGTGCCCCTTCTGCACTAGGAGGCTCGGCGGCACTGACTTCAACTGCCTCCTCACGCATGCCGAGAACATCGGCCACACCAACCCCAAGGTCGGCGCGTCGGTGAACCCCAACTCCTTCCGCGCCAAGCACTTGGCGCTCGGCATGCACCTCCGCAGCATCCAGCGGGTGGAGATCTCCGGTGGGCGCATGCCTCCGCTCAAGCCCAAGGCTCCCAAGGGGAGCAACAAGTGGAGGCGAGAGGCGAGATGGGGTAGGCGGAGTCCCGGACGTGTGCTGCTGCTGCCTCCTCCATTTTGTTGTTGGGATCCCTTTGTTGTTAGCTAGGGATCCCTCGTTGTTATGTTGTTAGTATGATGGTGTTGTACTTGCTGTGAAGAACCTCGAACCCTACTATGTTTGGTCTGCTGAATGCAGCTTATTATCTATATTATCTATCCCTATTCTACTATATGACCTTGTGAATTTATCGTACATTCCCTGTAGATTTGCTTCTAGATTTAACTACATACATATGGACCGGATGGAGTACTAGATTGGGCTCCCTACTAGATTTGCTGCCATATTGGGCAAACAACGAGGGCCAAAAGGCACAAATAATAATTGAAGAAAGACAGAAATGCAAGCTTCTCTAGATTTGATACTAATTAGGTGAAAAAAGGCAGAGAGAAGGAGGCGGAAAAGGTACTCTTAAAAGGGAAATGGCAATGGCCGAGAGAGACAAAACCCAGCTCCTGCTCACGTGCAACCAAACGCTATCTCGTCCTGTCCCACGCGGTCCCTTTCTACCTGCCCCACGCGACGCGGGCCCACACGACGCGGCCCCACACGTCAGCACGGAGTGGTCAACTTAACGGGAATCCTGCCGTCTGAGCTGCTTCTGCGGGTTTCAAACAAGCACTTGGGGAAAACTGAGGAAAAACTAAGGAGCTGGGGAAAACTGAGCACAACTAAGGAACTGAGGGCACGAAAATAGAAATCCCAAGAACAAACCACCAAGGAAGATCTTGAGGAGACCTTTGCTCTAGAATTGTCTAGAGAAAAGGAAAACCATGATAGAGCTCTTGAGATGGCAAATGAACTAAAGCTAAAAAATGATAAGCTTGTGTTTGTTAATGCTAAACTCCTTGAGGATCTTGAGCAACTCAAAAAGGGCTCAAGGGTCATTGAGAGTGCACTCACTAAACTCACCGAATCGCATGAGAAACTTAAAGATTCGTATCTAAAAGAGCATGCAAACTTGCCTTCTCCTATTGCTATTAATAATGATGCTTGTGCTACTAACTCTACTTCTTGTGAAGCATCTATCTTGAAGGAGAATGTTGAGCTAAGGGCTCAACTTGATTTGCTAACTAGCAATTATGGGAAATTGGAAGAAAATCATGGAAAGCTTGCTAGCTCCCATGAGGATCTTCTAGCCTCTCATGATATGCTAAAGTTAGCTCATGAGGCTATCATATCTAAGGCAACACCTTGTGAGCCTCATGTGGGTACTAGCACTACTACTCAAAATGTTATATTGCCATGTGCTAGTCCTAGTAATTCATCCACTCATAGTATTGCTAAATCTTGTGATGAATTATCTTCCTTGCCTTGTTGCTCTAACAATGAAGGTTCTACTTCCTCTAGTACTTGTGTTGTTACTAACCATGTAGAGGAAATCAAAGAGCTCAAGGCCCAAGTCTCTTCTTTGAAGAACGACTTGGTAAATAGTCATGAAGGGAAATGCAAACTTGACAAGATGTTGAGTGTGCAACAATACCCCAATGACAAGAGTGGACTTGGATTCAACTCCAACGACAAGAACAAGTCCAAGAACAACAAGATTAAGAAGGGCCAATTACAAGTCAAAGACCCGGCCAAGATTGTTTGCTTCAAGTGCAAAATTGAAGGGCATCATGTTAGATCTTGCCCTTTGAAGAAGAAGCAAAAAGGGAAGCGGCCTCAATCTCAAACTCATATTCAACCTCAAGTTGAAGAAATGCCACTTCCCAAGAAGAATCAAGCCAATGCTCCCATTATGGAGAAATCTAGTGAGAAGAAGGAGAAGAAAAGAACTTGCTACATATGCCATGAGAAGGGCCACATCTCCTCCTTTTGCACTATTGGTACCTCATCCAACTCTATCACCATTGATGATGTTTATTCTCTTCGCAAGGATGAGGGTGGCAATGTGTTTGCCAAATATGTTGGTGCTCAAAGTGGTGTCAAGAAAAGAACCATTTGGGTTGCCAAGCCTATTGTGACTAACCTCTTAGGACCCAACTTAGTTGGGGACCAAAAATCCAAAACTTGATCAATAGGTGCTTGTTGGAGGGCATTGGAGACTTGGCTAAATCATGAGGAATTAAGTGATCTTCATCATTTATATTATCTCAAGCCAAGTCTCTTGGTTATCTTGCTTCTATCATATACTCAATGTTCCTCCTTGCGGTAACATGTGCTTAACTCATTTATATTGAAAGTTACTCGCCCCTTTGCATGTGTTAGTTTTGTTCCTAACATGTGTTTGTATATGTTGTGCTTCCTACTTGCTTCTCTTGAGAAATCAAGTCTATGAATATTGGGTTGCACACCATGTATTTGTGTTTGTGTTGGAGCCACTTTGCATCTTGTTGTATCTTATATGGCTCTTATGAGCGATTAATGGACTATCCCATTTTGGGGGAGTGATATTCCTTTGGGAATTTCATGATCCTAAACAATGTGTGTACATGAGGAATATCACTTAGAATTGATATTGCAATATTATCTAGTCTCTATGTGGTATGTCATCTTCATGAGAAATTCTAATTCTAACGTCCATTAATATCTCTAGTTTGATCTTATTTGCCTCTTGTGAAAATAAATTCCTTATCACATTATGGGGGAGTAATAAGCTTTGTGCATATTACAAGCCTATAAACTATGAACATTGGAGGTTGTGTCACATAGAATTGATACCGTAAATTATCTCTCTCCTATGTGGCATGTTTGCTCAAACACTACAACAAAACTAGCCCTACAACAACAGATAGCTTGCAACGGTGTCGATATATGTATCTACCGGGATCCCTCTCCCCACATCCCCACGAGCCCACGACTAAGTCTTTCTATTGCCCGCCCCCTCATAGGCATCCTAATCCAAACTACCCCGATCCCCACCATCCACCTTAACCCTAGCAGGGTTGCGGCCAGATCGAAAGGGCTGCCACAAATCAAATCGTGGAATCGCAATACATTTCCCTTCTTCCCCGTCTCCCCTCGCATCGTCGCTCTTGCTATCAAATTGTTGTTGCTGCTCAGAGACAGTACGAGGAGGCGACCATGCACTGAATGGTGCTGCGTCGTAGGTGCATACAGGCGGCGGACCAAGGATTATCTAGGTGCAACTTCTCCTTTTCCCGTTTCAGATTCCAGTCTCTTTTCCCTATCCTTGACCCGCTCACAATCTTTCTATAGGATTTTTGCCGTATGGAGTTGGTCAGTGCTGATGGGGGCGCTGCTGATGGGGATCTAAGATTGGTTCTAGGGGCATTATCACGGTGGCACCGATGGGGATCTGGTCCTGGCAATGGGCGGCGAGAGTTGCCGGGCTTCAGCTCCATGCTACCTGCCGCCAAGGATGTTTCTGACACCGTAGATGCCATCCATCTCACGGACATCCTCACAGGTGAATAATTGTCTGCCTATTTCTATTAGTGGTCTGCTGTAGGGCACTGTTGATTCCACGGATATCCATGACTATGAATACCAAGGGCGACAACAACATGCAGTAAAGGCTGCAATTCTCACCTCACACCTCGCCCTACTGCCAAATGCAAAGCTCCGATACTGAGTAATTAATTAAGTGATTAGTAACCACACAAAATGATTAGTATGTGGTTATTACTTCTCACTACGAATCTGTGCATATTTGGGTTATTGACATATTTTCTCTTGCAGCTTTAAGAACCTCGACGTCTATTTTCTGGAGTTTGAGATGAAAAGTAAATGGGTTTTACCTTGGCAGATTAAAAGAAATTTGTATGTGAACTTCTACTGGTCACACACTGTTATCTTGGCCAGGTAAGGTATGTGGTGGATGTGCAACTTCACGGTTCAATCTGAAGTTGCTGGTAGAACACAACATCTAGGGGTTGAATCAGGTCTTATCTACAGTATGCATTAGTGAATTTTTTTATGTAGACAATGTCAGTAATTGAAGGTCCTTATTCTTCCCGAACTGTACCATTATGTGTGGCTTGTAATATTGGTTGCGAACATAGGATCATCTTTTTAGTTTATTGCATCATGTGCACTCATGTTTTATATAGGCGACAATTAAGTTATGCAGCAAGTACATGACCGTGAATAATTAGCATGAACTGTGTGTGGTAGTTCTCATATTCTACATATTCGTGTTTATCCATGGACAATCTGATTATTTCCCCTATTTTTTCTGCTCCCTCTGTTCAGAAAAACACAATGTTAAGCACTTGTGATGCTAAAAAAATGCGACCCAAAGGTCTATTTGCATATTGTTCATAAAAAACCACGGCCTGAATAGTTCCTTTTTCTTTGATCTATACCCAGGAACCGATTGCTAGCATGATGTTAATTTGAGTGACTGCTAGCATGATGTTAATTTGAGTGACTACAGATGCATTTAATTGTATGTACATCATAGTTATTTCTCCTGCTCCTTACCTGCAAGATTGTTTAGTAAACAAAGTGATTGGAACTCCATCTTTATCTGTGTTGGATTTGAGGTTACTGAAAACTACTCTTTACAAAGAGGTAAATGCAAGCCAATCACTTGCGCTTCATGATATTTTCACTAAATTGATCTAGTTAATTAAAGGGTTCTGAACTGCTCTTAATTGGATTGTTCATATCTTTATCATGCCTATTTATTCCATTTCTGTATTTGGATCTGTGGGGTAACAACTTGACATGTGGTCTGGATGGGCTATTTCAGATGCAAGGGATGGCACAAATAAACTTGCATTACTTAGCTTTGGCATGCTACGTACTAAGGTGTTCTTGGAAATTCCAAGCAATATGTGGATGTGAATTTGTAGTGTCATCAACAAAAAGGAACATTATGCATTTCCTTCCATTTTTAGTAGACTTTACATGTGCATATATCATGAAGAGCCTACAAACTGACACTTACTATTATTAAAATTGTGGTCTCTCTTCAACTTATCTAGGAAAAGAACATATGGATTATTGTTGCTTTGCATGGTGAAGATATTCCCTTATTCAGATATAGATATGTATTTTGCCAGTAGTAGATCAAGTAGGTAGTATAATTTACTATACCCTTTCCAACTGTATTTTTTTTTGCCACACAGAGGTTCTAAACTTGGAACTTTCCTTTTGCAGGCCCAAAACGTCAGCAAGGGTTGCTACATTGAGATTCTACATTAGAATGCAAAAGATTAGAAATATGTAGGATTAGTTAGAATACCATAACCTGATGCAAGGTTGTAATATGTGTACTGATCTTAAGATATCTTTCATGTATGGATGGTGATTTCAATGGTAAAACAAAATTGTTTCTTTATGCAGTGCTTTCATAATGTGCAATTTGGTGTGTTGTTGTATGTATCACATAAAGTAACATTCTCTTTCATGGAAACGAATACTAATATCTTTAAAGCAATTAACCCATGCAATCCAGAAAATAATATTTATTTTGAAATTAAATTAATCAATTCACATATATTATGTACCAACGGATACAGATGTTGCTTTACATCTGTTGCCACTTTCCAACACATTTCCCATTGGTTACCAACGCACATATATGTGTTGCCTTATATCCTAGCAACACCAAAAAACGCAACGCATACTGAATCCGTTGGTACGGGTGCTAGCAACGCCAATATGGGAATTTAGATACGGATCCATGCGTTGCTGTAGGGGGGTTCCTGTTGTAGTGAAACAAGTTCCAATTTGCTTAAATGGTTTCATTGATAATATCTTTGTGGATCTTTTTTTGTGAAAGCTTTTCTTGGCATGGTTTTTCACAACATGTACCTCAATACACTTTTGGGAAACCATGTGCTTCAAGTCATTCTATTGATTGCTTTGCATGTTGGCATGAATGCTATTAATTGCTTTGCATGTTGGTATGACTAATTGAAGCTATCAAGAAACTCTCTTTGCATGATGGTTAACTCTTATCTTTTACCATATGCTTTATTTGTTGTAAATATGATCTTTTGTGTACCTACAAACTACCACCCGAAATATTTCCTAATACCTCTTGTCCAAGGACAATCGGTAATCTATTATGAGGTAGATTTTTATTGATCATATTTACATTGGCTCTTGTATTCAAATTGCCTTATTTATTGCCATGAATTTGTTTTGCTTTGACTTCCATGTGTCTTCCTTGCATCTTATGGATCTAATTTGTCTATTCAAACTTTCTTAGCATTTTAGTAGATATAGGTAGTGTGATGATCCTAGTTTTGTGCATTTTGTATTCATATGAAAAATCCTAGATAATGCACTAATCTTGGGGGAGCTCTTCTATATTTGTTAGAATGCTTAACATCTCTTGATCATTATAAAAAATTGGTTTTGGGAGACATAAAATTTTCTTGTTGGTACTTTGTGCCATCATAAAAAAGTCTCGAGGGTTTGGTTTATTTGTTGGAACCTTGCTCTCTTGGGAGTTGGTTATCTCATTCCTTTGTGTTTAGGCTTAATTAGCTTCTTATAATGAGATAAGTCTTTGGAGTTAATCTTGTGTTGATTTGATTCTTTGATATAATTTGGGCAACCATTGTCTCTTGATTTGGTGTTTTGTCCAAATTGTATCTCCATTTGGTTCTTGAAAGTATTGTGCATGCATATTTAATATATGTATATCTTATGGCATGTGTTACTTTCTTTGATCCAATATATAGGGTAAACTCCATCAAATCCTAATTTGGTTAAGATGTGCATGAAATTCAATTTCATATCTATATGCACATAGTATTGTGGAGTTTCTCCTATATGTTGTAGTGTGTCTAACTACTTCGGACCCAATTAGTTTGGGGACCATTTTGTACTTACCTTTGTGTTAGGTACAATGGATATGCATTGGATGCTTGTCTCACTCTTGGAAAGAAGTGGTGACTCAATGGCAACTTGAGGCAAGCTAGGATGGTCAACGAACACATATCTACTACATCCACACCAATGCTATCTTGGTAACAAGTATCTTCTCATGCATAATTTTCTTGTATCCAACCTTATGGTTGCATCTTGGCATGAATCTCTTGATTTGCAAATATTGTGCTTCTTGCAAAAGTCTTAATGAAACCTCTTTATTGTGAATGTGAGTAATTTGAGATGAGTGCATTTGTTGGGAAGTATACTAAATCATGCTCATGATTCATCCATCCCAACTATGCCTATCTAGCAATTTTATCACATATCAATTCCTCAAGGCTCTCACGTGTGCAATATAGATGAAAGTTCAAATTTAGTTCTTCTTTTGGTATCCTCGTTTGTGATACTTTTTGCCTTTCTCAATGCATCCCAACTATCTTCTATCCCTTGTTGATATTTGTGATGTATTTTAGTTTTTTGTGGTTGAAGTTCATGAATGTACAATAAGATAATATTGAGCCTTTGGCCATGCTATTAAGCAAAAATCTTATTGGTATATTGCATGACTTCGTCTTGGATATCATGCTATTTTTCTTGTGTATCTATTTGGTGTGTGCATGTTTCTTTGTGGATAAATATCTTTGTGATATTGCCCACTTAGAGAAACTTATACACATAAGAGATGATACGTCTCCATTTGATATCTTGTTTCTTTGTTGCGTGTTCATTGGTCATGCTAAGCAATATAATTCATGTAATACTATGATGATGCTTTTTGCTCATCCTTGTAATAGTCTTATAATATGCTTTATAATATCTTTCACATATTGTCTTGGTTGAGCCTGTTATTATGGTGCCTCTTACTTGTTGCTCAACTATTTTATCGTTGCAAGCTGTTAAGCTTTATTTTCAATCTATGATCTATTTGCAAATGTTTGTGTTTTAAATGATATTATGGGAGTGAGGATTCCATGTTATGCATATTGTATTCAAATACAACATTTTAATTTATTCATGTACCTTGGGGAGCTTCCTCATTTTATTTAAGGCACTATTTTGTGGTGATCATTAGAGTTTCATTCACTTGGTATTTTTTTTTTGTTTTGAATGATATTATGGGAGTGATGATTCCATGTTTTTGCACTTTATACACCAACGCAAATTGTCTAGTTTTGTGCACAAACCTTGGGGAGCTTCCTCATATTATTTAGAGCAATCTTCTTGATCTTATCATAATATATATCTTTCTTTTGGTATCTTCTTTGTGGTTCATTTGGTTGCTTGCTTCATTTGTTGAAGCTTCTTGACTTCGTTATATTTTTGCGATCTTTGATCCTATCTATAGTGTGATTCCTTCCGAATATTCGTCATTGATACGTGCATTTGATTCCACTCAAATTATGAGAAATGCACACGCTATGGAAGAACTCTCACTATATTGGCCTTCTAATTTTTCACCCATTTCGGCAATTGGTGCCAATGGGGGAGAAGTTTGGAGGGTTTAAGGGAATTTGGTTACGTATTTTCTTTGTGCTTAATCATGTGCCTTTATTGCATTGCATCTTGTTGCTTTGCATAGTTGAATATTTAGAGGAAACTCCACTTGGCTTTGAATGCCAATATATGCAATGAAAGTCAAGATCATTCACACATGCATATATTTTGGGGGAGTTTGCTCTATATATTCAACTTATTTGTTACTTAAATTCCTTATATAAACCCTCTCAAAGAGATTTTCATCAATTACCAAAATGGAGGAGATTGAAAGTGCATGGAGCCCCCATGTGTGGTTTTGGTAATTAATGACAATCCCTATGGACTAATGTTTGCATTGAGTTATATTTGTAGGTGTTGTCCATAGGCAATGCTTGAACCATATGTTGGTTTCAAGGTTGCAATAAGAAAAAATTGATGAAGGATATCAAGTGTCAAGTATGTCTTGAAGATGAAGATGAAGTGAGCCCTCAAGTTACTTCAAGACATCAACATGATGAAGAATGAAGAAATGGAGTGCAAGTTCAAGATGAGCCAACTCGGAGAGATCATATGCTTGAATCTTGCCATCCATATGGTGATCATGGATATGTGAAGATGCGTCGAAGAAAAAGCTCTCCCGTAGTGGAGTATGGGGGAGAGCTCTCCCATAGTGGAGTATGGGGGAGCATTTTGCATGTCTTCATCTAGCAAGCACAATCAAGAAAGGCGTTCCATCTTGTTGCGGTCAAGACAGTCATCATCAAGCTCAAGTGGAATGCGCAAGGTTAAGGTTTGCTCTTGATAGGGTTTCTTTCTCATCGGTCTCATGGTGTAGTTGGAGACCGGTTTATAGTTTAGTTGCCGTACTATCAAGAGGGCTCTCGAGTGAGTAACTCGATCGTATCCTTCGGAGAGCTCAAACCTTTGCATCCTTGCATCATCTTTCTTGGTTGTAATTTGGATCTTATCCATGAGGTGATTTAGAGCTTGTGGTTATTTCCATAGCAAGCTCTAGTTCATCGAAACGGATTCCGCATGAATCACTTGTTGCGTTTTCGATATTGGAGTTTTTCTCAGTTTCTCCTATTGAGAGGTTTCACTCTAAAATACATAGAAAAACCTACCCCACTTTTTCTTAAGCTTTTCACTCTTTGTGGGGTAGATCTAGTCATCTTCTTTACAACAAAATTGGTTTCACCTAAATCCGAGTTTTCTAACTCAAGTTGTTGCATTTTCCATATTGGAGGTTTTACCGGTTTGCCTTTTATAGATAGGTAAAACCTTTATTAATTTGTTTCTATCCTACTTTGATGTACTATGATGTTTCTATGCATATTGTTGTAGAGCTCGTTGTTGTGATTTCAACGAGCCCAAGATCATCGAAATCGGAGTCCGGATGCAAAAGTTCTTAAGGTTTTCGTATGGGTGTTTAAGTAAAAACGTTTGGTGAGGAGGGGCCCTGGCCGGAGCCTCCACCCAGCCCACGGCTGGAGCCTCCAGGTGAGGTACCGCCCGTGGTACCGGATTATCGCCAAGTGAGGCAGTTTTGTTCCAGGGCTTCCGGGCGGCTCGGCGGTACCTCGGCCGGTACCGCGGACGGAGGCTCCGGCCTCCTCCTCCCGGCCCGCAGCTGCTTGGCCGGCCTGGCCACGTGTCCGCCTCCCAGTCGCCGCGCCGGATCGACCTCCATCTCCAACGGGCAGATTTTTGGAGCCCCTTTTTAAGTCTTGTTTCCTCTCTCTCTCTCTCTTAGCACTTCTTCTTCAACCTTTGGCTCTCCACCATTGTTGCATCTTGAGAGATCGTCCTCTCCCCCAATCCCTCCAGGATTCTTGCTCAAATTTGAGGAAAAGAGATAGGTGGTCTAGATCTATATTTGCACCAATCAAATTCCCCTCTTTGTGAGGGAATCTCTAGATCTAGATCTTGGAGAGAAATTTTGTGTTCCTCTTCTTATATTGTTCTTCCTCTCTTATTCCCCCAATAGCTTTAGTAGCTTTGTTGGAATTTGAGAGTGGAGGATTTGGACATCTTTGTGGTGTTCTTGCCATTGCATTTGGTGCATCGGTTTGAGTTCTCCACGGTGATTCATGGAAGTGAAAGCAACAAGATTGTTACTCTTGGGTCTTTGGACCCTAGACGGCTTAGTGGCCTTTGTGGCATCTTTGTGGTGTTCTTGGGGACTCCAATTAAGTTGTGGAGATTCTTCAAGGGCAAGTCCTTAGTGGCATCTTCGTGGTGTTCTTGGGGACTCCAATTTAGTTGTGGAGATTTTTCAAGGGCAAGGCCTTTGTGGCAATTTGTTGGGAGCCTCCAATTAAGTTGTGGAGATAGCCCCAAGCTTTGTGCGGGTTCGGTAACCTCCCTAAGGTTACATAGTGGATCGAGGACATCCCTCTTGGTGGGAATTCTCGAGGAGAATACGGTGGCCCTCGTGCATTTGGAGTGACTTGTCCTCCACACCGCTCCAACGGAGAGTAGCACTCGCAAGAGTGTGAACTTCGGGCTACATCGTCGTCTCCCGCGTGCCTCGGCTATCTCTATACCCGAGCTCCTTACTTATGCACTTTAATTTGTGATATCCATCGTGCTTGAAGTTATATATCTTGCTATCACATAGTTGCTTGTATTGCTTAGCATAAGTTGTTGGTGCACATAGGTGAACCATAGTATATAGGCTTTGGGCTTGACAAAGTAAACGCTAGTTTTATTCCGCATTTGTTAAGCCCATCTCGTAAAAGTTTATATCGCCTATTCACCCCCCTCTAGGCGACATCCGTGTCCTTTCAACATCCCCAAGCGCTGTCGGATGCGGTGGAGCGGTACAAGTGGAGGAATTACTCGCCGGAGATTACATACGGTGGTAGCGAGGTGGTGGCGAGGTGGTGGATATGGCGGAGCAAAAATAGGGTTTGAGCCTATTTCTGTCAGGTTGGCCGGTAGTTGTACACCGCGCGATGGATTTTCACGGCCCCTTGTTAACTGTTTACGGGCCAGGGCGAGAATACCAGATCTGCTCGACGGAAGAAACCGACCCGAAACTATAAATCCGCAAGATTTTTAGAGCATCTCCAGCCGCGTCACCCAAAGCGTCCCCCAAACCGCGCCGGATTGAGCGTTTGGGGGACGTGTTTTGTTCGTGCCGCCTTTGGGGGACGTCGCTCCCCAGCCGCGTCCCTCAAACGCCTCCCCCAAACATTTAAAATACTTTTTTTTTGACATTTTTATTTCAATTTTCACAAACTAATACATAATTGGGAACGTGGTTTACACGAAGACACAGTTTGGAACATGGTTTTCCACAAACTAATACATAGTTTGAACCATGGTGGACACAAATATAAAATTTTGCAAAGAAACTAAACCTAACTAGACCGTGCATCGAAGGTTTCTTGTGTTCGCTGCTAAGAAAGAACACTCGAGGGCACACCCAGTCACCTAAACTGGAAAATCCAGGGGGAGGATGGTGCCCTTGTTGGTTCTACCGATGAGGCGAACATCCAGAAACTTCCGTGCACGTGTTCGCTGCGAAGAAACAACACTCAGTCGTCCTCCTCGTCGGTGCTATCGCCGTGGTAGTCCCGGTGGCAGCGCGTCTCGTCGAAGACCTTGACGCTCATGTCCCTGTCGCCGAAGTAGGAGAACAGGAGGATGAAGCCGGCTTCGAGGCTATGGTGCCGCGCGAACTTCTCCCAGCCGATGTTGAGGTACATCTTGCCGCGCGCGTCGTAGATCACGTCGACGATCCACCGGTAGTAGCCGCACGCAGCCTCCCGTAGATGCATCGTGCGCGGGCGGTCATCGCCGGCGACGTAGTCGGCGAAGGAGTCCGGCAGCCTCTGGATGCCGCGCGGGTCGCCCTTGAGGACGAGGACGAACTCGAACAGCACGTCCGGCTCCACGTCCATCTCCGACGATGAAGCCGACGGCGTGGGAGGCGACGGTGAGCGTTCAGCTCTGCCGCGGCCACGACCACGACCACGGCCGCGAGGTCGGCCTCCGCCTCTACCAGACATAGCGTCGAGTCTTGTTGAGATGGTGGCGGCTAGGGTTTGGGAGAGAGGCGCTAGGATTTGTGTGTGAGAGGGACGATGAGAGGCGGCCCTTTTATAGGCCGGAGGGAGACGGAGGAGCGGTGGCGCTCATTAACGCCGGCACGCAGAGCTAGGCGCGACGGGACGCGTCGCTGCGGCTCTGCGGGAACTGCACCGTCGCTGCGGGAACTGCACCGTCGCTGCGCGCCAATAACTTCCGTCGCGAGGTAGGCGACGGTTAGGTTAAAATTTATTGTACCGCTGACGAGTCGGTCCTGCCACTCCCCGCCTCGCTTTTCGATGTGTCTGGCGTCCCCGGTACGTCCCCTGTGGGACGGGGACGGGCTCGGGGCACCGGACACCGTATGGGGGCGCGCCGGATAAAAATGGGCTTTGAGGAACGCGGCTGGAACGGTTTTTTGGTCCGGCGCGCTCCAAATCCCTTTAGGGGACGCTTTGGGGGAAGCGGCTGGAGATGCTCTTACAATTTTGATCTGGTTTACGGGATCTGCGTCTAGTAACCGTGATCGCGCAATATTTCCCATGGATATTGGCTTCTTTGGTCGGAGATCATCACACCGCCGAGGTGCCATGCCAATGCTCTTGCTGCTGCGTGCGTGTCCCCGTCTGCGTCCGCCCGCCCCGTGACGCTGCTGTCAGTCACACCGAGACAAATAGCCACGGTTCATAACATTGCAGCTGGGTCAAGTTTTCAAAGGAAAACATTCAAAAGTTTTTAAAGAGAAATGGAAAAGCTCCCATGTTTCCATCTGCTCCTTCACGTCATCGCATGAGGCTAGCCTCTCTCTGCCCACGCCTTGCCGATTTGAGGCAAAGGCTCGTAGCCAAAGTGGTCTGCAAAACCATCTGCTCCGTCTGGATAAACCTAGTTCGGGAAGCACTTCTCGGCAGGCCATATGGTATGGTCCAGTCTCGTCTCGACAAAGAGCTGCTGACCAAAAGTCTGCCTTTCTCGTATGGGACCTCGGCTGCTTTTTTGCCCTGTTGCTTGGAAGATGGACTGTGGTGATTTTGCTTTTCAAAATGAAGGCTTCATTTATTTTTCACCGTCCACGCCAAACTCTGCTGCACTAAAACCACAACAGTTATTATGGATCACAGGGAGTAACAACATGTTGGTATAAATATACTGGACACGTCTAGACTTAACTAAATCTTAGTCACGTGGTGTCATCATGTCTCAGTTACAACCTACTCATATGCAACTCATAGGTCAGCACGAATCTTGGAGCAAATCGGTGGATATTTTTTCTTAGTTACAACCCACTTGCAATTAGAAGAATCTCAATTGCAAGCCATCAAGGTAAATCCAATTGCTAAAAGATTAACTAGGAGATAAATAAAATCATGCGCCTCAATTTTAGCAAATCCGTAATATATTACCCTTGTCGAAAAAGATCATAGAGCACACAGTGGCAGTCACACCGAAACAAACAGCCACGGTTTAGGGCATCTCCAGCGGCGCGACGCAAACGGACATTGAGCGACCTTTTGTGTCCGCCGTGATCGAAAATACGTCTGGCACCACCTCCAGCGGCGCGACGCAAAGTGACCGGGCCATCCGCGGAGACGCAAACCTGGCCCAAATATGCGTCAGGTTTGCGTCTCTGCGGACGCTGCGCGGACGCGCAAAGTGTCCGCTCGGTTCTCGCACAGGCCCGCCTGGCAGCGGCACAACTGCTTCGTCTTCCGCGGCATTACTTCCGGGTGGCGCGCTGCAGCCTTTGCAGGGCCGCGTTAATGGCGTGTCTCGGCTTCCGCGAGCGTGCGCAGCTAGTAGGTGTTGCACTAGCAGGCCATTGAAGGCGAGATGGCGTTGGAGCCTCTTAAAGGGATGCTGCTGGCGCCCATTTCCCCGACCAAACCATTGCCAAATCCCACAGTATCCACCACACCGACGCCATGGGGAAGAAATCTTGGCCGTTCCGCAAGACGAAGAACGACCAGGAGACTAGCGGCTCGCGTTCCGGCAAGAAGGCACGGGTCGGTCGGTACGTCCGCGTTGACCTCGCGCGGCAGCTATGGGAGGAAAACCGGCCGGTACCATGGCCGGACGCGAACTTGCCGCGAGGGGGCTGGTACCTGAACTCGCGGCGTGTGCAGGTCCCCCCTCCCCCCGTGCCACGCGAGGGCCGAGAGCGGCGGGACGAGGTACATCGCCGCCGAGCGATCTTGCCGCCTGATCTGCGGATCCGGCGTACGCGCTGAACTCCTGCAGCTGGATTTCATTCGGGACGTGGGAGTTCGACGCGCGCCGCCGCGCTGGCAACCTCGCCAACGTAGACTACTTCGAGCGCGAGATCGCCGCCGAAGAAGAAGAGAACGACCAGGAGGACGTGGACGCGACGAGGACGAGGACGAGGACGTGACCATGGCACAGTACGACCACGACGACGGCGGGCCGACGTGGGATCCGGAGACCCAGCCGCCGGACATTTTAGAGGAGGAGACCATTGCCATGGCACTGGCCAACAGCGAGCTCAACGAGCTAGCTTTGTGGGACGGGCTCGCAATCCAGCTCCGCGAGTCAGCGCTCGCGCAGGGGAGGCCGGCAACTTCTCCGGCCACGCCGACGCGTTCCAACGTCCGCGCTCCGCCTGCTGCTCCAACGTGGGATCCCTGGCCACAGCCTCCTGCCCATGCGGCGGTACCTCCTCCACCGCCGGCGTACGAGCTTCCATTGCCGACGCCGGAGTTGATTGACCTTGTCAGCGACGACGACCAGTAGACAACACGTACTTTTAGCACGCCTTTCTGGCTTTTTATGTTTTTTTATTCATGTAAAATTTATGCGTCGTGCCGCTGGAGCCACCGCCGACGCAAACGGACGCCCGGACGATTTCGACCATTTGGCCCGACGCAAACGGACACGACGCGTCCGTTTGGACGTCCGAAATGCATCGCGCCGCTCGAGATGCACTCATACCATTGCAGGGTCAAGTTTTCAAAGGAAAACATTCAAAAGTTTTAAAAGAGAAATGGAAAAGCTCCCATGTTTCCATCTGCTTCTTCACGTCATCGCATGAGGCTAGCCTCTCTCTGCCCACGCCTTGCTGATTTGAGGCAAAGGCTCGTAGCCAAAGTGGTCTGCAAAACCATCTGCTCCGTCTGGACAAACCTAGTTCGGGAAGCACTTCTCGGCTGGCCATATGGTATGGTCTAGTCTCGTCTCGACAAAGAGCTGCTGACCAAAAGTCTGCCTTTCTCGGATGGGACCTCGGCTGCTTTTTTGCCCTGTTGCTTGGAAGATGGACTGTGGTGATTTTGCTTTTCAAAGTGAAGGCTTCATTTATTTTGTACCGTCCACGCCAAACTCCGCTGCAGTAAAACAACAACAGTTATTATGGATCACAGGGAGTAACAACATGTTGGTATAAATCCTTGACCATATCATATATAACTTCCCCAGTAGGGCAGGTAGGCTTCGTTCGGTTATCTGTCTCACCTCCAAAATGCTTTCCTCTCTTTCTTACGTGATGTTGTTTTGCAAGAAATCGACGATGCCCCAGATACATATTCTTGTTTCCCAAATAATTACTGTCAGTCTCACCTAAACAGTGTGTGCATGCATTGTACCCCTTGTTTGACTGCCCTGAAATGTTACCAAGAGCAGGCCAATCATTGATGGTTACAAATAACAACGCTCGTAGGTTAAATTCCTTTTGTTCATGCTCATCCCACACAGGTACACCTTCGTCACGCCACAACTCTAAAAGTTCTTCAACCAATGGCCTCAGGTACACATCAATGTCGTTGCCGGGTTTCTTCGGGCCCTGGATGAGCACTGGCATCATAATGAACTTCCGCTTCATGCACAACCAAGGAGGAAGGTTATAGATACATAGTCACTGGCCAGGTGCTATGACGCAAGGAACTTAAGATTTGGTCTAAGTTCGTGGCGTTGGTGGAATCTCGGTCTTGCGATGCCCTTCGATTGCGTTGCAAAAACTCCTCGCAGTTCTGGCACTCAATCAGCCGCGCGAGCTTCGTGTTTGCATCGTTCTCTCGGCGGAGTAAGGCCCTTCGACTATGCCAGCTTCACTCGTTGATCCTCATATGCTCCTGGTTTGCCACCTTGTGGGATAGTCGTCATGCAAGCAGGTGGTGGTGCTGCAACCTGTAAAGTCTCGGGATTGTGAGGCCCTTCGATTGCACGGTGACACTCCTCGATGCATTTGCCTATGCCTGTCTTCCTGGTGATGGTCGTCGTGCTTGCACGCCCGGTTGTGCTTCTCAAGTGCACCTATTTCCCCACCCCCATCCTCCCTTGTTGTGTGTGTTGGTGTGTGTTTTTGTTTTGTCTTCCCTCAAGTTCCCCCATGTAAAATTCTGGTTCACTTGAACCCATCTTGTAATAGGCTGCAAAGCCTTATAGGCAAAATGAATACAAATTCAGGTGGAGGGTCTTCTCCCTCCCCCGGTGACTATTCAAAAAAAAAAAGTTCCTTGCGTCATCTGAAAATGACTTGAACTCTCTGTCGATTTTTCTCCACTGCGACCCGTCAGCGGGGTGTCTCAACATCACATCTTTCTTACGGTCATCTTTGTGCCATCGCAACAACTTGGCATGCTCTTTGTTCTGGAACAAACGTTTTGTAATAACCCAGAACATAGGAACAACGAAGGGTAGATTTAGAAATGGGATGTGCATTTCATTGCAAAAACTGGGGAATTTTTTGCGCCTTATTGCAACTAAACCTAAGAGGGATCGAGGTTCTCTCTCATTTTGCACTTAGGGTTAGGCAATGTGAGTTAGGGGAATTTCGACATGATCTCTTTTGTATCTTATTGATTTGGGAAATGATTTCATTTGACAAGTGTTAATACATTTAACAATAAGCATTGAACAATATAAATATGAATTCTCAATACAAACACAACTTATGAATTCAAATAACTTTGAATTTCATAATTGAATATTAAATACAATATTTACTTCAGAATATAAACATTACATAAAGCAAAAGCTCATAAACAAAAACTTGAGCTTTATTGATATCACAACACAGATTACATTGTCTTTACAACATTCTTGATACAAGAATTGATGAATAATAAACAGAAATGAAAATGAAGATTACAATATTGTTCCTAAACTAAAATCTAGACTAAATGACTTGGAGAATATCTTCTGGCCATATTCATCTTCAAAAACCTGCAAAATAAAACACCAACACTAGCCAGAATGTTAGTGTTAGCCAAAGAATTCAGTTTGGACAGAACCAAGTGTCATGCACACTTGTGCTTGTCCAAAACCATGGACAGCACAAGATAAGGGCAGCAGCAGACCAAACCTGAGCACCACCAGGGGCTCAAGTTTCAGCATATGAGAGCACACAGCTCATGTGTGCTGGGCAGGCAACAACAAGGCCATGCATCAGCTTAGTCACCAAAGCAAGCCAGGCTTGTGTGTCAATGCAAGAATAGAAGCAGGGTTCATATAAAAGGGACACAAACCCTAGAAGTAGTAACCAGTCGACCAGATAAGGATTCACCAGGTAAGGGTGAAGCAAGAATAAGCACAGTTCATCCAGTTCTTGCTCAAGAACAGAGCCAACACATACACAACCACTCAACCACCAGAAATCATGGTGACCTGAGAAGATCATCCAAGATCTGGAGGTGAAGGGCAGTGACACAAACCACAAGTCTGCATCAACAAAACATTTCTTTCTAGGAGCTGGAACAAGGTATACTTTGTTCCTGGAAAAGATCCAAGGGATCTGATCCATCATATGCATGAACTAAGCATGGGATGAGCAGATGCTCATATGGGTAGATCATCACTTGGTTTTCACCAAGGATTACTGCCAGTCAAAAGCCACCAAAATAGAAAGCATCTAGGTACAGATCTTGTACACAGAAACTAGCACATATGCACAGATGCACACACTAGCCAGATTAGATGCACAGATAGCACCAGTAGATGGCATAGATTAGCAGCTAAGACTACACAGTAAATCCTAAGCACACAACCATCAGAAACCCTAGATTTCTTCACAGGCAAGCATATTGGCATTCATATTTATTATGATCCCCAAATATGCAAGCAAAGATGAGTAGCCAACAAGATCCAATCAACCATGTGAGCAACCAGTCAGTAGTAAGGCTACTGAGGTCACATCACACTTAGCACCAATTAAGAGAAAGCCAAATATATCACATCACTATCCAGAAATGGATTCAGACTTTATTTGCTTGCCAAGATAATCATGAACAGTCAAATCATTTGCAAGCAAGTAATTTAATCATCACTGCATAAGCAGTTCATCATAATCTAATTAATACAAGCATGAATTTATCACAGATCCATGCTAAGCAGTGACAGTAGCTAAGATGAGCAACAACACAAGTAAGCAACAGCACAGTGATGCTTGAGCATCAGCATCACAAAGATAATTAAATCATTTAGCCACAGTATTAGCCAGTAAGCTATCACTGATAATCAATTGATCAAATGGGTCAATTATAGCAAGCCAAGCTACACAGGAAAGTTAGCCAACAAGCAAGGAATGATCCAATGGATCATTGGCTTGCAGAGGAAGCACTGAAGCATATCACAGGCACCACTGGCACACACACAAGTGTCACAGATGCATTACAAGTACACCTAGACAAGCAAGCATGATAGACCAGTAAGCACAAGCAAGTCATAACCAAGCATAGCATGGCATAGTTAGCTTTTGAGCAAGCACAGCAAAGCATGGCAAGTACAAAGCATGCTAGGAGCAGCAGAGAAGCAAGCACAACATGAATAGCAAGCAAAGCAGCATGTGCCAGTACCAGTAAATGGTAATTGGGCCATGAGCTTGCAGTAAACAGAAGCACAGACAAATTGCACATCAATAGCATGGCTCTGTGTGATCACAGGATCACCAGAGAGCAACAGAGCATGAGGAGGAAGAAGAACAGTAACAAGGGGAGGCGCACAGAAGAGAAGGAAGAGATGCAACACTTACTTGCGCCTGGAAGCAGAGGCTAGGGCATGGCGAGGCAGTGCTCGCGCGGCCCTAACAGACCGCAAGTCCAGGGTAGGCGCCGACGTTACGCCGGCGAACCCAGACACGAACCAGCACCACCGTAGCAAGCACCTGAGGCGACGGCACGAGTACTGCGAGCAGCACCCGCGCCAGGTCAACCCCAGGTGCGTACCCATCGTCGGCGAGGACGAGATCTCGCCGGAGTTCGTCGAGGCGATTCTTCCCGAGATCCAGATCGGAGGCGATTCGCCAGGAGAGGAAGAGAAGGGGAAAACTACGCGGACAGATCGATAGATCTGCACGCGGCGGTTCAGGTTCGGTAGGTAGCTACGGCGGAGGAGCTCGGAGCTGGCCGGAGCGAGGCGGCGGCCATGGCGGCGATGCCATCGCCACGGGCGTCGCAGGAGCCTAGGGTTAGGGACGAAGAGAGTGAGAGGGCCGAGTGAGTGAGTGGGGTGGGCCGTTCGGCGCCACCGAGCCACTATGGGGCAAGCCTTAGTGGGCTGTCCCATGGGCCTAGGTTATTGGGCTGGGCCCAATATGGGTCCAGGGGGGTATTTTGGTCTTTTTACATTTAATAAAAGGCCAGAACTTTACCAAATTTTTATAAATCAAACACAACTCTAGAAATCCATTAAAAATTGGATTCATGAATGAAAAATAAATCTTAACAAGAATAAAATATGAATATGACTATGTGGCTGGCAATGGAACCATGGTATGTGTTGATATGGTGTAGGTTCCATTGCAATGGGTTATATCACCCTAGGATTAAATTACCAATGCCGTCCAGTGATTCTAGCGCCGTACAAACCGCGTTGACCATGAGATCTATAATGGCTCGGGGGAAGCCAGCCGTATCTTTTCCCTTCGCACGCCAACGGATCGGAGAGCCGGTGGGGTGCCGGAGGCACTGCCGCAATAGGTTGGGAAATCCTTTTAAATCCCCATCCATTAGTGATGATAAGCTCTACGATCTATGAGGGATTGTCCGGAGTACACCATGAGTAAAGCCGTATTATCGGGGGAAGTCTACTGGAGGTGTACGGTCGGACAAAAGGGTGGGTTTGCAGTCGCGGAGAAGGCGGTGTGGGCTTGGATCTTTATACCTGGCCTCACACCAAAGGAAGTGTGAACGGGGGCAAGTCCTCGCGGATGGCAAAAAGGGTGAGATCTCTTGTGGGAAAAGTAACGCACCTCTCGCAGAGTGTATCAAATTGTGGTCGTCACTCCTTGTTCCGGAAGGGAACTGCGAACGCGGCAGAAAGGAACTCCACGAAGTTCTAGTCAACCCGTGAAGACTGACGGGCATAGTTTTCATAATAAAAGCAACCTTTTGAAGAAATGATTGCAAAACATGCATTGACCGGCGATTTCCTGATCAATGGTCGTAGCTAGTGCATCAAACACCTTTTTATTCTTTTAGAACTTGCCGAGTACCTCTCGTACTCACTTTCTTTCGACACCCTTGCTAGACTCGTGATCCGGAAGTGGAGGCCATCAACGATGGAGCACCGGAAGGAAGTTACGAGCTGGTCTACGAAGAACCCGATCTTACCGGCGGAGTGGAAGGCGTAGACTATGGGATAGTCTACGGACCAGATGACACGGAGGTGGAGGAGTAGTGACATACCCTAGCATCATAGAGCCGAGCAACGTAGAACTTACCTAAATAAGTTGTTGAGCTCTCTTTTATATTTGTTATGAGTTGTAATCGTACTTAAGTAGTAACTTAGGGTGTTCTCATAGGACCTGTGAGAATACCAACTTGTTAAGGCAATGTTTGTAATAAAGTTTGGAGTGTTATGACCTGTAATGTTTCTGTTGTACCACTCTGAGGGATATGGCAAATTGTGAAGAAGTCCCTTCGCAAGGATCATATCAACGACTTGTATACTACAACATGCAGTGGTATGCTGGGTCACCGCAACTGGTATCAGAGCAAATGTTGCGACCTTAGGTTGGAAAAACCTAGTATAGGGAAGAAACCTGTAGGAGTCTAGTAGAAATAGTAAAGGATTCTCTAGAAATATGGTGATTATTCACATGAGAATAGCAAAACCATATATTTTAGTGCGATAATTCTTTATTATAGCTATTATGATGCATTATCACTACTAATATTCTGCTTTTGTATACAGCCATAATGGCGAACACTTTTCCTAAGAGGACTTTGAGGAAGGTTGAGGGTTGGCTTGGTGATTATGATGGACCAATAACAGCTCTCCGTGTGGGATGTCGAAGGAACTTCATTGTGATCCACGGATACCTGTTATCAAGTATACCTACTATGATGGGGAAATTCTAGCCAAGTGCGAGTATCGGTCCAACTACCGACAAAACTGCTGATGAGTCGTGTAATGCCATACGGAGAAGCCAAAACTATCACCACAGCCTACCACATGGGCCTATTCAAGGCAATCCTTGAAATAAGGCAACGACAAGTCGACAGAACCGCTATGTTCGGAGTTTTCTCGTATACCTCATGCCGAGGAAGATGAGGATCCCACTCGAATCATTTGGTGTTAGCACACGTAAGTCCCGAAGCTGCAGACACAGCACATGGATAGTCGTAAGTCTTTATTGACCACGATGTACCTTTTACACATGAAAATGAGGGGTGAGATTGACCACATGCTAGCTGAGTTCACGGACCCTGATAAAGTCCAAACTCGGATGCGTGATCTGAGGGCACAACCACAACATACTACACCTTTCTTTAGCCTAGACAGCTATGTAGATTTGAGTGACCAGTTGTCCCATAAAGATCCACTCACACCCAACTTTGTTCCACACTATCCACATGTGTCAGCATCATATGAGTCTGGATATGGGGGAGATGATTCCAGAAACCTAAACTGCTCCGAGTCACCAATCGAGAATTCGACTGGTTGGCGTTTCGGGAACCATTTGGAGATGAAGGAGAACCCATCACTTGTGAGTCAGAGGATGAAGGAGGCGCGGTTAACTGTAATGTTAACCAAAGCTTTGGGCAGGAAGAGAAAGACACCAACTCCATTTCTTTAGATTTGGAGATGGGGTTACCCAAAACATCCCAGTACGTCGTAGGTGAGAGTTCTGGAACAAAGAAAAAGAAGAAGAAGATGAGGGGTCAAGTGAATAGGAATCCTCCATGGATGGCAGAAGAAGGTGAGCTGTATCCCACTGGGGATACATATGAGTCTTTATCCAGCTACTTTGGCATGACAGATCTCTGTCTCGGCACTTCGTCCGATTCAGACTACATACCTATTGGAAGGACCTTCATTCCGGACGGGGTCCGGAAGACAAACCGCTGTACCGGATGGACCCCAGGGATGTACGCGGAGGCGAGTTATGATGACGAGGAGTAGAGCTCCAAGGATGAATAAAGTAATCTAGGTGGTATTGTAATAGAACGTATTTTAAATTTCCGTTGGCTTGGGCTTTGAGCCAAGTAAGTGGTTTATATGTACCACATGTAATATAAGTGTGTATGTTATGTAATATACAAAGTATATGCATAATAAATGTTTGTTTTGGATTTGCTTCTTGATTTCATTGTGTGACTAGTTCTGGGCAATGAGTTGAGCTCAGAAAACATTTGCATGGTGTAATTATGAGTAATCGCTCTTTGTTACGAGGACTAGGGGGACATGGCGTTAGTTGAAACTGAAGAGGCTCGACGAGAGCGGGAGGAGAGAGAAAAAGAGGAGGCTGATGCAGCAGCTAGAGCGGAGAATGCACCACCACCACCACACCCAATGATGCACCCAGACTTCCAACAGTATATGAGAGCAATGGAGGAAGATAGGCGGCGTTATCAGGAAAGTCAAAGTAAGAACATGCAAGACTTCTTTACCCAAGTCATCAATGATAGGGGTAATGAAGGCAAGGGAGTAACTTTATCAGACTTCCAAAATGCAAGACCACTACCGTTTACATCAGCTCCGGAACCAATGGACGCTGAAGATTGGCTTATGGATACGAAAAGGAAGCTGAAAACCGTTGGTTGCAACGATGAGGAGAAGATCAGATATACCACTTATCTGTTGTCAGGACCAGCAGCGTCATGGTGGGAGAATCTTGTAGCAGTACACCCTCCAGATAAGGTGTTCACCTGGGAGGAGTTCAAGAAGAAGTTCCTGGATGCCCATGTTCCAGACAGCGTGGTGGAGTTGAAGAAGAGGGAGTTTGAAGAACTAAGACAGAATACTGCACCCATCATGCAGTATGTTAGGGATTTCAACAGGCTATCCAGGTATGCACCTGAGGATGTTGATACGGAGGAGAAGAGGAAGAAGCGGTTCATGAAAGGCATGAATCCATACATGAAGATGCAGCTGAGGTTGGCACGGACTGCCGAATTCCAGGAACTGATTGACTCGGCAATCACTTTCGAGGATGATTACCGGCAAGTCCAAGAGGACAGGAGGAAGAGGGCTCGTATAGAGCCAAGGAAGTACCCAATCAGTAAACCAATACCTGATCGGAGTTTCAAACCCCGATATCGACCTACTACTGGTAATCAATATAACCGGGGAGGTCAGAGTCAGAATCCAATTACCCAGAATCATTTGTTATGGTTGTGGGAAGGAAGGACACATCAAGCCGGATTGTCCAAATAAGGCGTCCTGGAGCGGACAGAGCTCTGGAGGACGAGGTGGAAACAACAACAACAACAACAACAACCGCAACAAAAACAACAACAACAACAACCGCAACTACAACTACAACAACAAGAAGGGAAAGCCTTATGGAAAGCTGAATTGCACATCTTTGGAACAAGCGGAAGAGTCAGATCAAACAGTCTTAGGTACGCTAAGCATTCTTACTCATCCTGGCAAAGTATTATTTGATACGGGAGCAACCACATCATTTCTTGCATTGGAGTTTGTGGAAAAATTCGGGCTTAGATGTTCTAAGTTAGAAACCCCTATAACTGTCTTATCCACGGATGCGCTTACCGTAGCAGTTGTGTCTTGCGGAGCAACTTGAGGGTGGGGAGCCCCTTCTAATTCCCCACGGTATAGCTGTTGCTTACCGTAGCGGTTGATGCTTGCGGAACAACTTGAGGGTGGGGATCCCCTTCTAATTCCCCACGATAATGTGGTCTATGATGGGTTGCAGCTACCGGCGAAGGAGTTTGGTTAACGAGTCCCAAACTGTTGTCGTGGTCGGGGTCCACCCTGAAATTACGGGAATAATGGGACCGACGAGGACCCAGGGTCGGGGTATGCAACAAAGGGTGGGTGTTCGAGGTAGCGGAGGAACATGATTGGCTAGACCTTATACCGGGCCTCACACCATAGGAAGTGTGGACGAGAAGATCACCCGGTTGGCACCAAGGTTAAGATCTCTTATGGGTAAAGCAACACACCTCTGCAGAGTGTAAAGAACCGTGACCTGTCACTCCCAGTTCCGGGATATGGAACTGCGAACGCGGCCGGAAAGGAGCTCCATGAAGTTCTAGTAAACCGGTGAAGGCCGACGGACATAGTTCTTCCGAATAAAATCAACCTTTTGAAGAAATGGTTATGAAAACTTGCATTGGTATTAGACTTTCCGGTCTCATCGCCGTAGCTAGTGCATTAAACACCTCTTTCCTATAATGAACTTGTTGAGTACGCTCGTACTCATCCCACTCTTAAATCCCCTGCTTAGATATGGAGGCATCGAAGGAGGATCTACGAGTGCAACTCGAAGGCCGAGGAGTCAACAACTACTTCACGAGACAGGACCCTGTCAGAGGAGTCAGATACCACATCCAACAAGGAGAAAACCTAGTTTAGCCATAGAAGGGAACTAGCTTCCTAAACCTAGCTCCTATTTAGCTAGAGTCTATTCTTAGTCTCTGTAGTTAGTGAAATACTCTACAAATAGAGTTCGTGATAAGACTAGACTACGAGTCGTTCTTCTGGAGTTTATTTGCAGTTTTACCTCATTGTAAAATAGGAGGCTGTGATGATCTTATGTAACAGAGTCGATGTTGTAATTCTATAGACATGCCTTGGACCCGCATATGTTTCTGTTGTACCACTCTGAGCGATATAATACTAGTGGAACGGTGTTTCATTGGTGTTGTATCAGACTTGCATACTACACCATGCAGTGGTATGCTGGGTCACCACAGTTGGTATCAGAGCAAATGCTTTGACCTAGGATTAAAACCCTTTAAAGGAGACCTATAGGATTGGTAGTGTCTATAGGAAGTCTTCTTAGTTAAACTAAATATTCTTATGACTTGAGATGGATATTCACTTGAGGATAATCCTGACACACTTGAGTCAACATTTCTTACCTATCTTTCCTAAGTAAAGTTAGCTAATCCCAGACATGTAGCACACCATTACATTATTAAAACAACAGATGAGTAGATCACAGTTGGTATACAATACATGGTAGTCCAAAGAGAGGATACAACCATAAGGAAGATATCCTATTGGAAGATGTGTACCAACACATGTTATGGTTAAGTAAGAATCATCCAGACTTGTAATAAGAGTAATACCAAGTGGTGAAGATCTGATTATAAGAAGATATCCTACTAGAAAGTGTAAACCAATACAAGTAATGGGTAACTAAATTATTAAAACTTGTAAAACAATTGCTAGTAAGTGATAACTATAAGTTATTTAAGATAGTATAGACCATGATGAGTCAATCATGGGAGGTAAGGAATAGTGATAGGAATAAAATATGTCTATCTACATGGTAGAGATAGTAATCATATAAGATTCACTTAAGAATCATTATGTGATGTAGTAGCACATCATAAATAATTAGGAGGAGAACAATAAGAAGCCAATTGTTCAACAATAATGCAGGAACTGTGTTCCAAAAATATGGGAAGTGTGCCAAGCACATCATGACCATATGCTTATGATAGAAACCCTTAGAAGTATAGGAACTATATCCTAATAAATATGTGTTCAGAGTCACCATATTAGAACTAGTGGTATCATACAAAACAGTACTTAATAGCACTTATATATGGTATAATACTTTGTTAGTACTTCCAAACAAAACTAGGTTAAATTTAACCATCCCAAACCACTTTGTTTCAAGTTTATCCCATTGCAAATGTGCAATTAAGGTAAAGGTTGAGACAAATAGTAGAATTTCCTATATTCGTGCTAAGTATCACGATATAAACCTATATTATGTGGTGTTATATACTACACATCAGAGCCTGATGTTTAGAGATGTCTTACTCAACAATCATATTCAGGCTTATGATGATGTGTATTATAAGCACAAAGCTGAATCTTCTTGGATTTTATTGAATTTTCATTGTTTGACTAGATCCATACATGAAGTTTGACTTCGATATGCAAATGCATGTTGCAATATCAAGTTCTTACTTGGTGCTATAGATCTAGAGGGTAATGGTATTCGTGTGACGAATTTTAAAGACTCTGAAGACAAGATGAAGGTTCGTTAGAAGAAATGAGTAAAGTTGTGGGAAGCAACCACAAAACTCTAAAGGAAGTATCAACCAAAACTCATGTTTTGCCTCAATAGAGGAGTACTTTAGTACATAAGAAGCATGAAGGTGAGAAATATAATGATTATGGTGAAGCTCAAGCAGATCCATAGTCAACATAGAAGAGGGAATGCAAGGGAAATCACTTAGGATACTATAATCATAGTGTCAGCTAGTAGTTTTCTTGCACCAATGAATCCTCGAAAAAGGAAGATGATATATGGAACCATAGAAGATATAAGAAGACCATAATTGATATCAGAATACCACAAATGGTATAGGATTAATACTGCCAGATAAAGCAGAAGATGTCTTGTCCAGTTTATAAGAACCTATAATAGAATCCATTTTTAAATATCAAATAGCCATAGTTGGTATAATAACCACAGCCGGTATCAGTTGGTAATACAAATAGTCCACGATTTAATTATTTGTAACAAAAGTTTGTGAACAAATAAAAATCTTGTCAGCCAAATAGCTAGATCTATAAACATTTAGTCGAAGGATTCACATTGGATGTCCACAATTGAGTGGATACACCACAAACATTCTTCGCGAGACCTTAGAAGAAGTAAAACCCATAAGTTAGAACCAGACCAATATTCCAACCATAAATCCAAAAGTTGGAAGAAAAGGAGTTGAAGACTATAAGAAAACTCTAAGGGGTAGAGTAAAGTTGAGTTGGATATACGATGGCTTAATACTTTGAGTAAAATGGAAGAAGAAGGTCTGAACTGAGAGGAAGTTCAATCTTGTTTTCATAAGACTGTTGAACACTACTTTCAGAAGGATGTCAGATCAGAAGCCGAGGTTCATACCTCTAGGACGTAAGAAGTGGATTATAACTCGAGAAAGTAAGTAATAATTACTCATAAGTACTAGAGCTCAAGTAAGTCAAGCATAAAGAAGTTGGACGAAGAAAATACTATACATCAAATACAACTCAAGAAGGCCAAAGACTGAAGTAGATTGACCATACCAAAATTAAAGTCTATTTGAATGATTCCTTTCATGGAACCTAAATAAACCAAAAATAGTTATAGGTATCAACTATAAACCATGATTGGATGGACTACATGAGTCTAATCCATTCTTAAGAATAAACCATCACGATAATTTCCATGTTAAGTACCTTACTTAGTACCATTATTGCAGTTTTGGTAGTAAGGGAGAACAAAGACCTAGTTTATCAAATAGGAGATTGTTACCCAATTAGTCCTCAATTAAGACTGTCAGGATAAGAAGAAGTCCCAATCATTCAATATTCAATGAGAAAGGAAACAAGCTTATAATATTGGAGGAAATAATGGAAGTAAAGGAAGTAATAGTTGTTTGATGTCAAACAGTAATGGATTCCAGGAAGAATCTGGACAAGGGATATATTCAATGATATCCAGTAAGATCAATATGGAGTTCGAGAAAAGAAGTAGTCTGGACAAGTCAGATCCACACTTCGGAAACGTGAGAGAGTTCAAACTTCGAGGACGAAGTTTAGTTTAAGGGGTAGAGACTGTAATATCCCAGGTATTGGGGTTACAAAAATAGAGGAAATAGATGTGTGCATTGCATTCATGCATAGAAAATCTGGGAATTTTCGCGCTTTAAAGTAAAATAGTCACGATGAATCGAAGTTTCACTTGACCTTGGTGGAATTGAAGTAGCTCATCAAGTCAAGCGCTATAAACCTCAATGTGACTTTGTTTAAAACTTTGTTTTGGGTAGAGATGATTTGATCTAAGGGGTTAGATCAAATGGAACTAATAATAAACACAACAACACTTTACTTAATGATCAACTACTTGATCTTATTAAAGATCACAACATGATATTCCTTGCCATAACATATGAACATATATTCAATGGTAAATCTAGTAACAATAAAATGAAGAAACCATTCTTCACTCATCTTTACCATGTCTTAAACTAATCCTTGATTCTACCATGAACCTCATGGTAACCAGTTCATTTCATTCTTGGAAACAAGACAAGGAGATAAACTCTAGAAATATATATTCCTCTCCACTACATATTAATATACATCAAACCTAGAGAAGTGAGAGTTCTATGTTACTTATTAGAGGATCAATGATAAACCTTGAACTGAACCTTGGATATAAACATCCATATGATCACAACATTATCTTCAAGAGGAACCCTAGAGTATTATTCAAGCCTTCCCATATGAGAGAGACCATTTATTCTAAACCTAGCTTTACCTAGTAATGAACAAAGGACAACCTTTGAACTAAAGTATTAGGTTGTAACCCATTTCCCTTGGAGTGGTGAGATAACCTAATATCACATGGAATAATACCATATCCATGAATTGATAAAGTAAGGAGGAGATTAATTCAACCAAGATAACCAAGTGGAGTTTTAGACTTAATAGTTATTGAGATATGGTGAGTGCACCATAAACATTAGAATAAACCATTCCTTTATAAGAGAGCCCAAGCTGAGGTGTTACACTCAAGAAAGTAGAATAGAAGTGAGAAATCCATTTAATGAGGGATACCTTAGGAAGCCAAACCTTGGTCATTATAAATTGAGTGATGATCATAAACCCTAAGAACTTGAGGTAGATATATCAAGAACAAGTTGATCATGCCTAATCCCTGATCATGTTCTTGGGGTATTGAGGATAAACTCTAATAGGATAAGTAGATCTCATTCACCACATGAAATCATAGAGAGGTAGCTAGTAAGCAACCATAGGCTTATATCCTAACTTTAACTTGTGAATCACTTGGTGATCATAAGTACAATTCTATCACATCTATATTCCATTTATTCCTCAAATAAAGTACCTAAGAAAACCTTAGAGTGAAACTCCATAATTTGCATGGTGAGAAACCATATATCCATATGACCAAAGTTAACTATAAAAAGAACTATAACCAATGTAGTTACTTAAATGATAAATTGAGGTTAACAATAGAAGTCAATTGGTAGAAGATAAAACTTATTCTCGAGTCCTTAGAAACTAAAGGAGAACAGAAACAATTAAGCAAGTAACCATATTACCTTGGTTAGGAGAGATTAAAACCTAGCACATGCAATATGGTGTCATCCCATCTCTATAACCTAGAATTAAATCTCAACCCTAGTTGTGTATCACTTGGATGATCATCACCATAAACCTAGTTCACATTTGAGTTCCAAACCACATGCCATTAGGAGAATATAATTAGGACCCTAGAATTGCTCATTAGCTAAGTTCTATGCTTCACTAATTAAACCTAAGAAACATCTAGTACCTATACTCACAATTAAAACCCATGTGTGGTGAATAACCACTCATATCAATCACTGATCTATATAATTAAGACCCAACCTTGAGGAGAGTAATACCTACTCTAGATAATTCAAAGTGTTAATAGACCATAACACAAATGCTAATTAATATGGGTGATCATCAAACCTACAAAACCTTAATAAAATGTTGCTCACATGAAATATTATGCAAGTGATTAATTCCTCAAATGGAAACCAAGACATAATAACAATCTCTGAAAAACTTTGGGATGAAAGTATCCACTCTCATAATTCTAGACAGAATTGATTGCATAATAAAAGGAGAATTAAAGGGAACATATAAAATTCATGATTAAATTGTTATTTTGAGTAAGTCACTAATATGCAATATAATCTCATCCAAAATAATTGTTCCAATAGAATACTGGTATAAAAGACAGGAAACTAAAGCTTGATTGAAATTTGCATAATTGAAAGATCTGCAAAAGTAAACAAATCCAAAAATAAATTTCAATGGATAAATATAAAACAGGAAAATAAAAACAGAAAAGAAAAATAGGAGAAACACTTACCAGGCCGTGCAGCCCGTGGAGTGGCCTAACACTGGCCCAAGCCTGAGCCCAAAACCAGGCCACCTAGCAGCCCAAATACCCCTTCGTTAAAAATAACGAAGGGAAGGTCATCCTCATCCCCTCCCTCTCGCATGCCGGCCAGCACGAAGCCGTGCTTCGATTCTCCTGGCTGCTGGCGTCCTCTCCTTCTTCGACGACGTGACGAGGCGTGTTCTGGCGCCTATAAAAGCTCCCGCACGAACTCCATCTTCGGTTTGCTTCCTCCTCTGCTTCAATTCCATCCCAAACCGAAAACCTGGTAGCCCGGCCGTCGACCATTGCCGCCGTTCGGAGCATCCCCGGGAACCGCCGTTGATGCCATCGTCACCGCCACCCTCGACATGCCCAGCCTACGGAGGGAATCGTGCTGAGAAGCCTCGGAGGGTCGACGTCGAGTTCGTCCTCTTCGACCGCCGGAGCAGTCGATTCCGGCGACCTAGAGCTTCTCCGACCCTGCCGTCGCTTCCAACAGGATCGTGGTGAGCTACTGAGTCTCCAGCACCTCTTAGCTCCCTTTTAATCCCTTTCCACCGCCGTTGCATCGATCATCCGTGAGCTCCGCCGTCGGGCATCACCGCCGTCGCCGCTCCGGTGACCAATAAATAGCGGCGCTACCATCAGTAGGTTCCCTGTGGCGTGTAGTTTCGTTTGGTACCGATTGCTCGCCCGTGCATGGCCGGAATCGTCGCCGCCGGCGACGTCTGCCCGCCGGCCACCGTACTCATAGCCTCGGCCTCGATTTTGACTTGGTCGTGCCCACGTGGCACGTGACCTGGCCCTAGACCCACCAGCCATTGACTGTGGATAATACCTGTTCGGGTAGCTTTAGTAAATTTCAGTGTTAATTCAAAATTCACTAATTACTGAAACTTTGAAATAATTTAGAAAATCCAATTTAAGTCAGAAAAATATAAATAAGATATTAAAATTCTTAGAAAAGAAAACTCTATCCAATAAAAATATAAAATGAAATTTTTATTTTTAATAAAAATTTCATTAATTAATACTTGTTAATTAAGCCTTTAATTTTAATTCTAAAATTCAACTAAAATTCAATAATTAGGAAAAAGGTATAAAATAAATAAAAACCAGTAAAGTAAATAAGGAAAACAATAAAATTAAATTTCCTTCACTATTAATTTATTAAATCATTATTAGTGAGAATTAAACCCTAAATTAATAATTACCTAGTTATTAATTATTTAAAATAATAAAATGCCAAATTCAATATTATTTATATTCCCAAATTATTAATAACTTCAACTTTAAATTGAAGTTATTAATCATAGAACTATATGGTGATTAAGAAACCCTAGTTCCATATGGTAGAAAACTAGGAACTCATCATTTCATGTGTAACCCTAAAACCCTAATTCAATTAGGAACCTTAGCTCCACTACTTCATATGAACCCTAAATTATTCCCAAACATAAACCCTAAGTAACATGTGATCATGTTACTTCATTAGTAATCATAGATTCATATTTAGCAACTAAATGCTTGTTCAAATCCACATAACATATGGGAACCCTATCACTACTAATTAGCATCCCATGTGTTCATCTTAATCAAACCTAGTTCCTATCACAAGGATCTCATCCTTAATTAACCTTAACTAGCATCACATCATTGTGATGAACTCCATTAGCAATCATGCTAATATTAACATCATATCCCATATCCACTAAACCCTACTAGTATTAAATAATTAACAAACATCCTATTTAGGAACCAACCAATCTTTACTTAGGAAATTCAATAGCAAACCTAAACAACCCCAACCTAATTATTATACCTCTTATTATTTAAGAAGTATGTTCTTCAAAAGTTATTCTTTTGAAGAAAATAGTGAGTAACCTCAACCCTAATTGATATACTTCTTATTACTTAAGAAGTATGTTCTTCAAAAGTTATTCTTTTGAAGAAAATAAAGAATTCTCATCAACCCTGCTTATAAGGACCTACTATAAACCCTAGCTAGCAATCACCAGCAAGATGAACCCACCATGGTAGCAACCATGTATAAATAATTGCTTAAGTTGCTCATGCTTAAGTAAAACCAATCAAGACTAATTGCTGATGAATCCCACCATGTTGTGATCCATCTACTACTTACTTCAGAAGCAGTGGAAACCAAAGTAACCCATAGAACCCCACAACCCTAATTATTCATACTTGTTCTTTATTAAAGAACATGTTCTTCAAAAGTTATTCTTTTTAAAGTACATGATAATTAATCATCAACCATGCCATGTAGTATTAAAACCAACCACTAGTCATTACATGTTAGGATTATACCAAATGTTATTGTTGTGTGCTATTAATGCTATTATTATGATATCTTGCAGCACATGTTTAGGATACCATGTAACCACACTTGAATAAGAACCTTGTATGAGAATCATTCTAAAAGTGCAACACACCCGAAACTAATCATTACCACTCACTAATCCTAAACCATCGGGGTTAGGTCACGCTTAGAGCGATTGCATCTCATACTTATGCATTATTGCATCCTTGCCAATCTTTTAAACATCGTCCTTACCGGACGATGATGCTATTTCAGAATTTGGAGTTATTGCGTATCGAAGACCTTGCTCGCATAATCTTGCAGTCAAGAAAGGCAAGTTCATCACTTGCTCATGTCATTTGAGTATTTCTATCAAATTACTTGCAAAGTATTATGGTTATCACTATTGCATAAAAACCAAAACCACTACTTTCATAACTATGAATATGACTATGTGGTGGGCAATGGAACCATGGATTGTGTTGATATGGTGGAGGTTCCATTGCAAGGGTTAATATCCATCTAGGATTAAACAACAAATGTCGCCGAGTGATTCTTGTGCCGTAATACCCGTGTTAACCATAAGATCCGGAGTGGGACGGAGTAGTCAAAAGTGTTTCCACCTCTCGTTCATCAACGGATGCGCTCACCGTAGCGAGTTGTGTCTTGCGGAGCAACTTGAGGGTGGGGAGCCCCTTCTAATTCCCCACGGTATAGCTGTTGCTTACCGTAGCGGTTGCTGCTTGCGGAACAACTTGAGGGTGGGGATCCCCTTCTAATTCCCCACGGTAATGTGGTCTATGATGGGTTGCAGCTACCGGCGAAGGAGTTTGGTTAACGAGTCCCAAACTGTTGTCGTTGTCGGGGTCCACCCTGAAATTACGGGAATAATGGGACCGACGAGGACCCAGGGTCGGGGTATGCAACAAAGGGTGGGTGTTCGAGGTAGCGGAGGAACATGATTGGCTAGACCTTATACCGGGCCTCACACCATAGGAAGTGTGTGATACGTCTCTGACGTATCGATAATTTCTTATGTTCTATGCCATATTATTGATGATACCTACATGTTTTATGCACACTTTATGTCATATTCGTGCATTTTCTGGAACTAACCTATTAACAAGATGCCGAAGTGCCGGTTCTCGTTTTCTGCTGTTTTTGGTTTCGAAATCCTAGTAACGAAATATTCTCGGAATTGGACGAAACGAAGACCCGGGGGCCTATTTTTCCACGGAGCTTCCGGAAGACCGAAGAACATACGAAGTGGGGCCACGAGGTGGCGACACCACAAGGCGGCGCGGCCAAGGGGGGCCCGCGCCGCCTATGGTGTGGGCCCCTCGTTAGCCCCCGACTCGCCCTTCCGCCTACTTAAAGCCTCCGTCGCGAAACCCCGATGCGAAAAACCACGATACGGAAAACCTTGCGAGACGCCGCCGCCGCCGATCCCATCTCGGGGGATTACGGAGATCTCCTCCGGCACCCTGCCGGAGAGGGGATTCATCTCCCGGAGGACTCTACACCGCCATGGTCGCCTCCGGAGTGATGAGTGAGTAGTTCACCCCTGGACTATGGGTCCATAGCGGTAGCTAGATGGTTGTCTTCTCCTCATTGTGCTTCATTGTTGGATCTTGTGAGCTGCCTAACATGATCAAGATCATCTATACTGTAATACTCTATGTTGTGTTTGTCGGGATCCGATGGATAGAGAATACCATGTCATGTTAATTATCAAGTTATTACATATGTGTTGTTTATGATCTTGCATGCTCTCCGTTACTAGTAGAGGCTCGGCCAAGTTTTTACTCTTAACTCCAAGAGGGAGTATTTATGCTCGATAGTGGGTTCATGCCTGCATTGACACCGGGACGATGACGAGAAAGTTCTAAGGTTGTGTTGTCTTGTTGCCACTAGGGATAAAACATTGGCGCTATGTCCGAGGATGTAGTTGTTGATTACATTACGCACCATACTTAATGCAATTGTACGTTGTTAGCAACTTAATACTGGAGGGGTTCGGACGATAACCTGAAGGTGGACTTTTTAGGCATAGATGCGGTTGGATGGCGGTCTATGTACTTTGTCGTAATGCCCAATTAAATCTCACTATACTTATCATGTCATGTATGTGCATTGTTATGCCCTCTCTATTTGTCAATTGCCCGACTGTAATTTGTTCACCCAACATGCTTTTATCTTATGGGAGAGACACCTCTAGTGAGCTGTGGACCCCGGTCCATTCTTTTAATACTTGAAATACAAATCTGCTGCAATACTTGTTTTACTTGTTTTCTCTCGCAAACAATCATCTTCCACACAATACGGTTAATCCTTTGTTACGGCAAGCCGGTGAGATTGACAACCTCACTTGTTTCGTTGGGGCAAAGTACTTTGGTTGTGTTGTGCGGGTTCCACGTTGGCGCCGGAATCTCCGGTGTTGCGCCGCACTACATCCCGCCGCCATCAACCTTCAACGTGCTTCTTGACTCCTACTGGTTCGATTAAACCTTGGTTTCTTACTGAGGGAAACTTGCCGCTGTGCGCATCACACCTTCCTCTTGGGGTTCCCAACGGACGTGTCAACTACACGCATCAAGCAAATTTCTGGCGCCGTTGCCGGGGAGATCAAGACACGCTGCAAGGGGAGTCTCCACTTCTCAATCTCTTTACTTTGTTTTTGTCTTGCTTTATTTTATTTACTACTTTGTTTGGTGCACTTTATATCAAAACACAAAAAAATTAGTTGCTAGTTTTACTTTATTTACTGTCTCGTTTGCCATATCAAAAACACAAAAAAATTAGTTACTTGCATTTACTTGATTCATCATGTTTCCTTTTAATTTTACCGCAAAAAACATACCGGTAGGACAAGGGTCTATAATTGGGAGGAACAATATAGAAGAATTTTTTACCCATGTTAGTACCGTTGAAGATTTTGAAGATAGACACTTGGTAGAACTTGCTCCTACTTATGAAATTGCTGCTGCTGCTTTAGTCCGCCTGTTGGAAACTAAATTTGTTAATCTCAATCCTATAATCCAACACATGTTTCTTACACTCGGTGATTTGGAAGAGGGGGAAAATAAAGATTTTGTTTTAGAAACCCTTCTTAGAGAATTTGGTGGTCTAGCAAGAGAGGCTAGAAAGGTCTTTGCTAAATTTAATATGCTTGGTTCTCATACTAATTTTGTTGGTCTCCTTGAAAAAATGGATATGGATAGGATAAGGTACACTAATAATGCTAATGATGGTGGGGAGATCAAAGCACCAATACCATGTAAACTCCTAGCTATGAATGATGCACTAGAACATAACTATGCTTGGCTTGTTCCTGAAAATTTGTTTGATGAGAGTAGCAAGCCCAAGACTAATGAAAAGGGAGACGCTGAAACTTATGTATCCAATATACTATGCATGGTTGAGAAAACTCCAAACCCCGCTGTAGGTGCACCACCCTTCGATGTCACTTGAGATACACTTTCGCGCCTAGGCTGAAAGGCGTTAAAAAAAGCGCTTATGGGAGACAACCCATGTTTTTACTCCAGTATTTTTGTTTTATATTTGTGTCTTGGAAGTTGTTTACTACTGTAGCAACCTCTCCTTATCTTAGTTTTGAGTTTTGTTGTGCCAAGTAAAGTCTTTGATAGTAAAGTAAGTACTAGATTTGGATTACTGGGCAGTTCCAGATTTCTTTGCTGTCACGAATCTGGGTCTACCTCCCTGTAGGTAGCTCAGAAAATTAAGCCAATTTACGTGCATGATCCTCAGATATGTGCGCAACTTTCATTCAATTTGAGCATTTTCATTTGAGCAAGTCTGGTGGCCTAATAAAATCCATCTTTACGGACTGTTCTGTTTTGATAGATTCTGCCTTTTATTTCGCATTGCCTCTTTTGCTATGTTGGATGAATTTCTTTGATCCATTAATGTCCAGTAGCTTTATGCAATGTCCAGAAGTGTTAAGAATGATTGTGTCACCTCTGAACATGTGAATTTTTATTATGCACTAACCCTCTAATGAGTTGTTTCGAGTTTGGTGTGGAGGAAGTTTTCAAGGATCAAGAGAGGAGTATGATGCAATATGATCAAGGAGAGTGAAAGCTCTAAGCTTGGGGATGCCCCGGTGGTTCACCCCTGCATATTATAAGAAGACTCAAGCGTCTAAGCTTGGGGATGCCCAAGGCATCCCCTTCTTCATCGACAACATTATCGGGTTCCTCCCACGAAACTATATTTTTATTCCGTCACATCTTATGTACTTTGCTTGGAGCGTCGGTTTGTTTTTGTTTTTTTGTTTTGTTTGAATAAAATGGATCCTAGCATTCACTTTATGGGAGAGAGACACGCTCCGCTGTAGCATATGGACAAATATGTCCTTAGGCTCTACTCATAGTATTCATGGCGAAGTTCTTCTTCGTTAAATTGTTATATGGTTGGAATTGGAAAATGCTACATGTAGTAACTCTAAAATGTCTTGGATAATTTGATACTTGGCAATTGTTGTGCTCATGTTTAAGCTCTTGCATCATATACTTTGCACCCATTAATGAAGAAATACTTAGAGCTTGCTAATTTGGTTTGCATATTTGGTTTCTCTAGAGTCTAGATAACATCAAGTATTGAGTTTTGAACAACAAGGAAGACGGTATGGAGTCTTATAATGTTTACAATATGTCTTTTATGTGAGTTTTGCTGTACCGTTCATCCTTGTGTTTGTTTCAAATAACCTTGCTAGCCTAAACCGTGTATCGAGAGGGAATACTTCTCATGCATCCAAAATACTTGAGCCAACCACTATGCCATTTGTGTCCACCATACCTACCTACTACATGGTATTTATCCGCCATTCCAAAGTAAATTGCTTGAGTGCTACCTTTAAAATTCCATCATTCACCTTTGCAATATATAGCTCATGGGACAAATAGCTTAAAAACTATTGTGGTATTGAATATGTACTTATGCACTTTATCTCTTATTAAGTTGCTTGTTGTGCGATAACCATGCTTACGGGGACGCCATCAACTATTCTTTGTTGGATATCATGTGAGTTGCTATGCATGTCCGTCTTGTACGAAGCAAGAGAGATCTACCACCTTCATGGTTGGAGCATGCATATTGTTAGAGAAGAACTTTGGGCCGCTAACTAAAGCCATGATTCATGGTGGAAGTTTCGGTTTGGACATATATCCTCAATCTCATATGAGAATAATAATTGTTGCCACATGCTTATGCATTAAAGAGGAGTCCATTATCTGTTGTCCATGTTGTCCCGGTATGGATGTCTAAGTTGAGAATAATCAAAAGCGAGAAATCCAAAATGCGAGCTTTCTCCTTAGACCTTTGTACGGGCGGCATGGAGGTACCCCATTGTGACACTTGGTCAAAACATGTGCATTGCAAAGATCCGGTAGTCCAAGTTAATTAGGACAAGGTGCGGGCACTATTAGTATACTATGCATGAGACTTGCAACTTGTAAGATATAATGTACATAACTCATATGCTTTATTACTACCGTTGACAAAATTGTTTCATGTTTTCAAAATAAAAGCTCTAGCACAAATATAGCAATCGATGCTTTCCTCTTTCAAGGACCATTCTCTTTACTTTTATGTTGAGTCAGTTCACCTATCTCTCTCCACCTCAAGAAGCAAACACTTGTGATTAACTGTGCATTGATTCCTACATACTTGCATATTGTACTTGTTATATTACTCTATGTTGACAATTATCCATGAGATATACATGTTACAAGTTGAAAGCAACCGCTGAAACTTAATCTTCCTTTGTGTTGCTTCAATGCCTTTACTTTGATTTATTGCTTTATGAGTTAACTCTTATGCAAGACTTATTAATACTTGTCTTGAAGTACTATTCATGAAAAGTCTTTGCTATATGATTCACCTGTTTACTCATGTCATTGCCATTGTTTTGGTCGCTGCATTCACTACATATGTTTACAAATAGTATGATCAAAGTTATGATGGCATATCACTTCAGAAATTATCTTTGTTATCGTTTTACCTGCTCGGGACGAGCAGAACTAAGCTTGGGGATGCTTGATACGTCTCCGACGTATCGATAATTTCTTATGTTCTATGCCATATTATTGATGATACCTACATGTTTTATGCACACTTTATGTCATATTCGTGCATTTTCCGGAACTAACCTATTAACAAGATGCCGAAGTGCCGGTTCTCGTTTTCTGCTGTTTTTGGTTTCAGAAATCCTAGTAACGAAATATTCTCGGAATTGGACGAAACGAAGACCCGGGGGCCTATTTTTCCACGGAGCTTCCGGAAGACCGAAGAACATACGAAGTGGGGCCACGAGGTGGCGACACCACAAGGCGGCGCGGCCAAGGGGGGCCGCGCCGCCTATGGTGTGGGCCCCTTGTTAGCCCCCGACTCGCCCTTCCGCCTACTTAAAGCCTCCGTCGCGAAACCCACGATGCGAAAAACCACGATACGGAAAACCTTGCGAGACGCCGCCGCCGCCGATCCCATCTCGGGGGATTACGGAGATCTCCTCCGGCACCCTGCCGGAGAGGGGATTCATCTCCCGGAGGACTCTACACCGCCATGGTCGCCTCCGGAGTGATGAGTGAGTAGTTCACCCCTGGACTATGGGTCCATAGCAGTAGCTAGATGGTTGTCTTCTCCTCATTGTGCTTCATTGTTGGATCTTGTGAGCTGCCTAACATGATCAAGATCATCTATCCGTAATACTCTATGTTGTGTTTGTCGGGATCCGATGGATAGAGAATACCATGTCATGTTAATTATCAAGTTATTACATATGTGTTGTTTATGATCTTGCATGCTCTCCGTTACTAGTAGAGGCTCCGGCCAAGTTTTTACTCTTAACTCCAAGAGGGAGTATTTATGCTCGATAGTGGGTTCATGCCGCATTGACACCAGGACGAGTGACGAAAGTTCTAAGGTTGTGTTGTGCTTGTTGCCACTAGGGATAAAACATTGGCGCTATGTCCGAGGATGTAGTTGTTGATTACATTACGCACCATACTTAATGCAATTGTACTGTTGTTAGCAACTTAATACTTGGAGGGGTTCGGACGATAACCTGAAGGTGGACTTTTTAGGCATAGATGCGGTTGGATGGCGGTCTATGTACTTTGTCGTAATGCCCAATTAAATCTCACTATACTTATCATGTCATGTATGTGCATTGTTATGCCCTCTCTATTTGTCAATTGCCCGACTGTAATTTGTTCACCCAACATGCTTTTATCTTATGGGAGAGACACCTCTAGTGAGCTGTGGACCCCGGTCCATTCTTTTAATACTGAAATACAAATCTGTCTGCAATACTTGTTTTACTTGTTTTCTCTGCAAACAATCATCTTCCACACAATACGGTTAATCCTTTGTTACGGCAAGCCGGTGAGATTGACAACCTCACCTGTTTCGTTGGGGCAAAGTACTTTGGTTGTGTTGTGCGGGTTCCACGTTGGCGCCGGAATCTGTGGTGTTGCGCCGCACTACATCCCGCCGCCATCAACCTTCAACGTGCTTCTTGACTCCTACTGGTTCGATTAAACCTTGGTTTCTTACTGAGGGAAACTTGCCGTTGTGCGCATCACACCTTCCTCTTGGGGTTCCCAACGGACGTGTCAACTACACGCATCAGTGTGGACGGGAAGATCACCCGGTTGGCACCAAGGTTAAGATCTCTTATGGGTAAAGCAACACACCTCTGCAGAGTGTAAAGAACCGTGACCTGTCACTCCCTGTTCCGGGATATGGAACTGCGAACGCGGCCGGAAAGGAGCTCCATGAAGTTCTAGTAAACCGGTGAAGGTTGACGGACATAGTTCTTCTGAATAAAATCAACCTTTTGAAGAAATGGTTATGAAAACTTGCATTGGTATTAGACTTTACGGTCTCATCGCCGTAGCTAGTGCATTAAACACCTCTTTCCTATAATGAACTTGTTGAGTACGCTCGTACTCATCCCACTCTTAAATCCCCTGCTTAGATATGGAGGCATCGAAGGAGGATCTACGAGTGCAACTCGAAGGCCGAGGAGTCAACAACTACTTCACGAGACAGGACCCCGTCGGAGGAGTCGAATACCACATCCAACAAGGAGAAAACCTAGTTTAGCCATAGAAGGGAACTAGCTTCCTAAACCTAGCTCCTATTTAGCTAGAGTCTATTCTTAGTCTCTGTAGTTAGTGAAATACTCTACAAATAGAGTTCGTGATAAGACTAGACTACGAGTCGTTCTTCTGGAGTTTATTTGCAGTTTTACCTCATTGTAAAATAGGAGGCTTTGATGATCTTATGTAACAGAATCGATGTTGTAATTCTATAGACATGCCTTGGACCCGCATATGTTTCTGTTGTACCACTCTGAGCGATATAATACTAGTGGAACGGTGTTTCATTGGTGTTGTATCAGACTTGCATA
>NC_061513.1:280791330-280816222 GCF_022539505.1 Lolium rigidum
AGTGTTATGACCTGCAATGTTTCTGTTGTACCACTCTGAGGGATATGGCAAATTGTGAAGAAGTCCCTTCGCAAGGATCATATCAACGACTTGTATACTACAACATGCAGTGGTATGCTGGGTCACCGCACGTTTCAACCGTGGTATTATAGGAGCATACCACATCACCTTCGCAGGAACCCTCTTCCTGGGGGTGGACTCGCCCTCATCGCCAGGGTCATCTCGCCTGATCTTATACCTCAATGCACTACATATCAGGCATGCATTCAAATTCTCGTACTCCCCGCGGTAGAGGATGCAGTCATTGATGCATGCATGTATCTTCTGCACCTCTAATCCTAGAGGGCAGACAACCTTCTTTGCTTCGTACGTGCTAGAGGGCAACACGTTCTCCCCTGGAAGCATCTTCTTTATTATTTTCAAGCAACTTTTCAAATCCCTTGTCGAAGTATCATTCTCTCGCCTTCCACCGTAGCAATTCCAGCGTGGTACCCAGACTTTTTCCGACCATTTTCACAATTTGGGTACAACAGTTTGTTGTGATCCTCTAACATTTTCTCCAACTTCAACCTCTCCTTTTCATTTCCGTCAGCTCATCTTCGCATCAAGAATGCCCGACCCAAATCGTCATCCGGGTCATCAAAAATCGGCTCATCGAAAATGGGCTCTTCTTCAGCCTTCGTCTTCCCCATTCTACTATCACCTTCTTCAGTGAATAAGGGATAGTTGTCACTATCCTCTTCTTCTTCGTTGTCTTCCAATATAACCCCTCTTTCTCCGTGCTTGGTCCAACAATTATAGCCGGGCATGAAACCGTTCTCCAACGAGTGGACGTGAAGGGTCTTTGAGGTAGAGTAATCCTTCATATTCTTACAGGAACTACATGGACAATACATGAAACCATTCGACCGCCTCGTTTGCCTCAGCCACGTTGAGAAAATAATGCATGCCATTAATGAACTCGGGATGGCACCGGTCACCGTACATCCATTGTCGACTCATCCGCATTTTATATGTATATCAAAAATCATTAAGTACACAACATCGTGGATATATGAGTGACCAACTTAATTAATTAATATTCAAGTTCATCACATAAAACTAATTGTTTTTATAAAAAAGAAGAGGGGCTCACCGAGGTGGTACCGTGCCGGCTAGGGGACGACGCCGGCGATCGACGGCGGTAAGGACGGGGATGATACTAATTAAAACCTACAAAACATACCATAATTTCAGCTCAAATTGCATATAAAAAAAGAAAATCACTAACTTAGGCATTTCATCGAACACCTTGCTTGCACTACAAAATAGTACGAGTTAAAACTACCAAATAAATGAGCTAAATTAGAAACGCCGGAAGGAAGGATGATATTGCTAACCCTTGGATAGATGTATGCCGTTAATCTTGTTAAAATGGTGGAGAAAAATAAAGATTATTTGGAGTGTGAGAGGTGCAAAATATTTGGAAATGTGAGGGAGGAGGAGAATTGGAGAATGAGATGCAGGGATCTCGGGCGGGGTGGCGCGCGCTGATAAGGGGAGGACCCTTTAGTACCGGTTCCTTAGATGAACCGGTACTAAAGGTGTAGCCCTGGCCCCACCTCAGCCTGGAAAATGGGCAGAAACCCTTTCATACCGGTTCGTAACACGAACCGGTATTAAAGGTCCATAACGAACCGGTATAGATGTCCCACCACTGGAACCGGTATTAATAACGCCTTTCGTACCGGTTCGTAAGGGAACCAGTACTAAAGGCTTAGATGGATGAGAGGTTTTCTACTAGTGAACAATTATTATGGATCACAGGGAGTAGCAACAAAGTTGTAGTTGTTAGCGAAGGTAAACGATATTTGATGCCAAAGGTTGTAATTAAAATAAAGTTGAAAGGAGCAATTGAGGGGCATACAAAGTTTAAGAGCAAAGTTGAGTCGGCATTTGAAAGGGCATGAAACAAATTTATCCGGAATATATGCCGTCAAGGAGGCATCGCGCGCGGCGGTGTTGGATAGTGAGGAAGTAGCCTGGGGGCTCGTTTGGGGCTACCGGTGTGGAGATTGCTAGGAAAAAATGCCAGTCCTTTGCTGGCTGTTCCCAAAGCCCGCCCGACGTGCACCGGACACGCCTTGGGGGGCTTCCAGTGGGGATGCTTTTAGTAAGCGAACAAAATAGGCCCACATATCCAATATTTTCTCATAGTTAATGATATTGAGTTTTTTGTATGCATACTCATAGTTATTGATGAGAACGCTTGCATCTCTGGTTACCGTAGGTGGCTGTAGAGATCTTCCAAAACCCCGCCGCCACACACCTCCCCCATTGTTTTTCTTCTCCTTTATACCGCCAAAATAAACCGTTGCTTCAAGAATGATGGCGGTGAGGCTCTTCATTCCTTGGTTAGAGGTGCCGAGCGTCACCATTTTTTCCTAAGGCTCTTCCATAGCAGGTGGTTCATTTGGTTATGTGATGGTTGAAATTAGCTTGGCGACCTCGAATACCTAGCAATATACGATGTAGTGAGACATATACACCTAATGAAAGTTCATCTGACATTCAGTATATATCGGTGTATGTGTAAGCAACAATGTAATGAAGTTGTAGAGTATAAGATTTCTATGATAGTATGATGATATTGTGCAATACTTCCATAATCATTTTCCTAGTTATCTGAGAAATCATGACTCCCATTTGAAATGATGATAATTATTATTTTTCCTCCATTTGGGTATCCACGTGGCTAAAGTGTTATGTTCATTTCTGCTCAACGGTGCCTTGGCCCTCCCCGCTTCGATTCTCTCACACACCCTGCATAAAAGAAAAATGATTTCTGCCCAAGCGAATACGAGTTGGCCAATGGAGCTGGAGCAGCACCACAGCAAGATGGCGAGAGGGGCAGAGTTGAAGCCGGAGGAAGGAGACGTGATGCAGGACGGAGGCGAAGAAGGCAGCGCCGTGATGGCGGTGGAAGACACGGCGGAGTTGCAGATCGACGTGAGGATGGACGTTGAGGCGCTCCTCTGCCAGGGCTGCCTCCTGCCCCTCAAGCCCCCAATTTTCAAGGTGAGCTTTCGTCTCAATCGCCCACCAGTAGGTGCAAAGATGAGGATTTGTTTGCCAAGATGCCAAATCTATCTGCAACAAACATTTTACGTTTTGCTACGGAGCCATGAAAGTTGAGATTTTTGTCGCAGTGCGAGGCGGCCGGGCACATCCTGTGCAGCTACTGCCGCGGCGGCCACGGCCAGACCTGCAGCCGCGCCGACACCCACTGCGGCGAGCTGGACGCCGTGGTCAGCGCCGCCAAGATTCTCTGCCCCTACGGGAAGTTCGGCTGCGAGCGCTACGTCGTTTTCCACGGCGCGGCGGAGCACCAACGCACGTGCCCGTGCGCGCCCTGCTCCTGCCCGGAGCCCGGCTGCGCGTTCCAGGGCTCACCGCCGGCGCTCCTCGACCACTTCGCCGCCGGCCACTCCCGCCCCGTCATCGCCGTCCGCTACGGCCGCTCGTGGAACCTCTGCCTGCCGCTGTCGCAGCGCTGGCACGTCATCGTCGGGCAGGAGGACCGGAGCGTGTTCCTGGTCTGCCTGGGCGCGCTCGGCGCGGCGGCCACAGCGGTGTCGCTGGTGCACGTCAGGGCGGACTGCGGCGCCGCGGCGACCAAGTTCTGGTGCAAACTCTCCGTGGAGCGCCCCGGCGACGACAAGGACAGGCGAGTTCTCATGGCCTCGACGGTGAGCAGCAGCGCACTGACTGGCGGCGCGCCGGCGCCCGGCCAGGGCATGTTCTTGGCGGTGCCCCAGGAGCTGCTGTCGGGCGACATGGTCGCGCTCAGGATCCGCATTGATCAGCTCTGACCTGCCGCCACCGCCAAGTCCACAACTCCACAAACTAGGACATCGTAGAGGAAGCAATGAACTCTGTATTTGATCTTTAGCATGTTATGTGATCGGCATGGTAGTGACGGTGAAGTTTTACTCAGTAGTGAGCTCGTTATTCAACTATGCTAATATGCTTTCTTCTGAAAGTTTAACTACTCTTTGTTCTGAACAAAATGTACTGTACCTAGTTTTGGCTTGTTATGCTGGATAGATTGCTTTGCTCCTGATAGCTTGCTTAATGTGGTAGTTGTGAACTAGTAATGCAGATAAGCAAGGGCCTGACACTCTATAATAGTACAAGCCATGCCTTGCCAATTTGTGGAAAATGGCCTGAACTCAAAGTGCTCTGCAGAAACATTTCCTTCCTTTGTACCAAGTCAACCCAAATCATGACTGTTCTGTGGTCTCAAGTTTGATTTGATAAGTTAATATCATTTTGCGTTGTTTTATGCTTACAAACCTCAAATCTCTCCTTCAGAAACCTGACTGCTACTGAGGCTGTTCTAGGGGCGGTCGCCTCGGATGCGGGCGCTGCGCCGCTTGAGCCGGCTGCGGGCTGCCATGGCGGTGGCTGCTGCTAGCCTGCTACGTCTGCGCCCGGCCCAAAGGTGCTGCTGCTGTTCGGACAGAGCAGGTGGCGTCGGGAGGAGATACTGCTGCTCGGTCGGTGTGGGAGCCGCATGCGGATGTCACGGCGGCCGAGGTGACGAAGGAACCTGCTGCATCGCCTCAGCCGTCACCTTCACCGTCAACGGTGGATTCGCCGCATGCGTTATCAGACCGGGGTCATGAGGGGTCCACTTCGCGCTCTAACCCTCCTTCGCCTCGGTCGTCGACGCTCACAATACTTGCAGTGGAGTTGCCTCCTCCTCGTTCTCAACCAACGCACCCACCACATAAGCCGGAGATCAGGCGGAGTGGACATCATGCGTTGGCTGAGGATGGGGCTGGAGCAACGGATGAGGACATGATGCAGAAGGCTATGTGCCGCAAAGCGGCCAAGAACCTCGACGCGTTAGGTACGAAGAACTTCTCCACACCTTTTCTTAAGTTTTGAGATTCTGAAATTTCTTCCACGTTGAGTAGCGTAGGTGATCGGTTTCGGCCAATGTTTTGAAGCATTTGAAATATGACCGCATCATGGTCATCCCGAAGACCTCGATGGGCCTTGAGACATCTCCTTTAGAGGAAGAGGAAGACCATGTCATCTCAGATGGTCGTCTCCTTTCGACTCTAATAGGTGGTATTTTAGAGGTCGACTTAGAACAAGTCGGGGCTAGATTCTTTTTATGGTCTAAACGCTTCTTGATGTTCTTTTAAGTCTCCCGCTGAAAAAAAAAGAAAAAACATAGATCAGGGATAAATTCAAAATGTAAGATAGTTTCTAAATGAATGGTATGTTTAGGAATTGTAGAGGTCTTTGAGACTTGGCTAAACATTCCCATATTGCTGATTGTTTTTTTTTTACGGACATATTGCTGATTGTTGCAAGGACTATAATTTAAATTTTATTTCTATTTCTGAGACAGGTAAACGAGATTACTCTCAAAGTTTTTTTAAACCGGTTATCCGGGGGAATAGACTTTGAGTGGTTTTCTCGCCCACCTCGGGGTAGGTCTGGTGGTTTGCTTGTTGGATTCCGGACAGATACCATGGAAGTTTTGGCTAATTCTGATGGTGAGTATCATATCAAACTCACTATTCGGAACAGAGTAGATAACTTAATTTGGAGTCCGGTGTCTGTTTATGGCGCTGCCCAGGATAAGTTTAAGGCCGACTTTCTACATGAGCTAGTTAATCTTGCAAAAGATGATCCTTACCCCATTCTCATTGGGGGAGATTTCAATTTTCTTAGATTTTGTCATGAAAAAAGTAAATATCTTTTTAATGGTCACAGGCCTTTCTTGTTTCATGTTGTCATTGATAGCTTGGACTTGAGAGAGGCTGAGATGATTGGACGACCGTTTACTTGGGCTAACAGTTTACCTGATCCAACATACGAGAAACTAGATCACATGCTCATGGACACTACTTGGGAGGATAAAAACCCTTTGGTGTCTATACGTGCTCTAGAACGCCGTTAAAGACCACTGATGTGGGTGTTACCCTTCGGGTACCCGACATTAGTCTACCTCCTTCGGCCCAACTAGGGGCCTATGAAAACTACCCAACAGCCAAGGTGGGCCTATACGTCGGTTCTAGCAAAGGATACCTACCCAAAGATAGATTCTTGACGAACAAGGCAAGAAGACACCGTACGAGGAAAGACTAGAATAGATCTTGTTGTAACCTAGTAGAGTTCGGACTGGACTCTCGGGACCTGGCCTGCTATATAAATGCCAGGAGAGGGCCTGTCGAGGGACAACTTGAATACGTAGAACCACCGCAAGTTATAGCTAGAAACCTAGAATCTTCGCCTCTCGGCGAGTCGACCAAAGCATCCTATCGGCTACCCTATTGTAAACCGATATATTCGATAATCAAGATCAGACAAGCATGAAATAAGGGTTTTACCTCATCGAGGGCCCGAACTTGGGTAAATCTCTCTCCCCGTTAGTTTGGTATCCGATGTCTCGTGCTAGCCTGCAGGATTCTGTCAACCCTAATCCCCTCATGGTGGGCCTTGCCGGGGAGCACCCTCATCAATTAATTGGCGCCGTATGTGGGAAACCTGCTGGTACAAGACACTTCATCGGCTGCTCCGATCGTGTTGACCACTACTTCACCAGCATCGCCGACACCATCGTCGACTCCTTCATCGCTAAAATCGGGGAACTCGATTTGTTTCGGGTCCTTCGAGTTTACTCCGCACACCGACTCGTCGCGTTTGGCTTTCTCAGGCCTATGTGGCAGGTTAGATATGACGTTCGGGAGCGTTCACTACTGCGTCGATGCTGAGGGTATCTTTCGGCTGCCTGACCCGTTCGCCAATAGCACGTCAAGAACTGTGGCTTCATCGACTGATGCATCAACCGCTTCATTCCCAATCATAGTCGATCTATCGGCTACGTTGTCAACATCGACTCCAACATCTTCGCCATCGACATCTTCACGCCGTTCCACGTCAGCTATGTCCGTTGGATCTGACGATTCTGCATCATCGGATCTGACGTCGTACTATTGCTCAACTGCAACACTAGGCACGGGCTAGGCTCGGATGACGCGCTTTTCGTCTGCAGCGCCAAGTACTCCTCCGACGAAGAAAGTACCGACAACATCGCCAGGGCAGCTACCTGGAGAGTGGCGCATCAACAAATTTATGCTATCCTCAACCCTGTTAACGGAGTTGAACCCTCCGAAGGTGAACGTACCCCACACATCAATCGTGGTGGACGCCGCAACGTCGAAACCAGCGCCCGCAACGATGATAGTGCTTACACCATCACTGAGGAAGAGTGGGAGATTGCTCGCAATGTTGTAGTAGCCAATAACACTCGAATTCCCTTGGGAGTTTTGGCAGGAACCCTCAACGCATATCACGGTATTTTGGAGAGGAATAGAGTTCGATTAGCAAATGAACAAGCTGACCTCAATCGACGCCGGCAGGCGGCTGATCAATCAAGCGAACGATGAAGGGTGTTGCCCTCGCATGGAAGCGCGTCTCGCAACAACCAAGGATAGGGAGATTTCGGCCACGAATTCCTCATCTTTCAGAAGCCGATGCAAGGAAGATCACTTCGAATCTCTCCAACTCTTTTATGATCATGATATAAGCCTAATAATAGTCTACAAATAGCTAACTATGAAACTTCTATATATGTTTTCTTCGTGGCTAAACCTAAATGTGCTAACTCGTGAGCCACCTTATTACAGTTGGTTTCTCTCCACCTTCAGTCTTGTTACTACTCCTAGATCACAACCTCAAGGTACAATCCAGAGAAGCCCCTATATTCCGGATGAATTTGTTTCATACCCTTACAAAATGCCGACTTGAACCTGCTCTCAAACTTTTTATGCCCCTCAACTGTTCCTTTTAACTTTATTATAACCTTTGGCATCAAATATCGTTTACCTTCGCATAACAACTATCACTTGAGGAGTGCTCCTGTGCTTTCCAAGACTTTTGTTGCACGCTTCCCAAAGCAGATGGATGGCTGTGATCACCGCAGCGTGCAACTGCCCACATCCCACGTCGCACTCCTCCTAATCACAGCCTTTGATCTTGCTTTGAAAGTTGTGCAAATCAAACTTTCAGAAAGCACCGGAGCACAAGTCCGAGACTGGACCATACCATATGGCCTGCCGAGAAGTGCTTCCCGAACTGGGTTTGTCCAGACGGAGCAGATGGTTTTGCAGAGCACTTTGGCTACGAGCCTTTTGCCTCAAATCGGCAAGGCGTTGGCAGAGAGAGGCTAGCCTCATGTGATGACGTGAAGGAGCAGATGGGAACAGGGGAGCTTTTCCATTTCTCTCTTAAAACTTTTGAATGTTTTCCTTTGAAAACTTGACCCTGCAATGGTATGAACCGTGGCTGTTTGTTTCGGTGTGACTGCCACTGTGCGCTCTATGATCTTTTTCGATAAGGGTAAGAGCATATCCACCGGCGGCTCCGATAGCGGCCCTGATAGCGATTTGGGGGCCGGCGTCGTTTTTGTGCTCGCACCGGCGCGCCCCAAACGGCGCCGGCCATTTTTCGAGCCCAATAGAATCGCCGGCATCCCCGTGCCGGCCCCTTCACCAAGGGCGCGAATCGGACGCACTGGCGCCTTGCGGAGCGACGGTTTTTGCGGGTGGGGGCGCATTGTCAGCGAGAGGACGCGACAGTTCGCATCGGCCGCGGCGCGGGAAGGTTGGTCGTCGGCGTTTAATGGTCTCCCGCGCGGAAACCGAGGCGGCCAAGAGAGCCGCGACTGGCCACGCGGCGTCCAGTCGGCGTAAATGTGGGTAGTTGCCACCGCTATATAGTACGTCCGTCGTCCACCACCGCCGCTCCATTCTCTCCTCTCCACCACCGCCGCTCCATTCTCTCCTCTCCACATCAAAATGACGCGCCGTCTGAAGACCACCTACTCGATGGCCTCAACGGCCGCGCGCTGCCTCCGCCACCACCGCAGCCCGAGCCGGAGCCGCAGGCTGACGCCGACTACAGCACCGACGAGGACGTAGACCCACGGTCTGCGGCGTGGGACGAGGTCCACGTCGCAGTCATGGAAGAAGAGGAGGCGGAGGAGGCAGCGCAGTCGGGGGAGCCGCCACAGGCCCCCGCCCACCAGGAGCAGGCGGCGATCCTCGCATCGCTGAAGGCGCAACGATACGAGCGGTTGAAGGAGTAGAGGGATGAGTTCATCAACGACGCGAACCTCCAGCACGGCCTCGAGATCTCGCACCAGCGAGCGGCCACGGAGGAGGCGGGACGCCGCCTCATGGAGGTGGAGCGACAGAAGCGTGCAACTCAGCGCTCATCGCCACTACGAGGCCTTCGCCCGCCAGGTGGCGAGGCGCGCCGAGATCGAAGCTTCTCGGGAAATGCTGGAAGCGCAGGGACAGCGCCGCCGGCAAGCCCCTGCGATGCCGGTCGCCATGCTCCACCGCCAGATGCGCGAAGCAAGGGAGGAGAAGCGGGCACGGACGCAGGCGGCAATAGCGAAGAACGACGACGAGGCAGGGCCGTCGAGCAGCCCAACCAACGGCCAATAGATATTATTAAGTTTAAGTTTTAGTTATGTTTAAATTCGAGCTACCTTTGTATGAACTTCGTATGAATTTCCGATAAATTTCATTTTTTAAATATCATTTTAAATTTCAAAATCTATCGGGGCTAGCGTATAGGGGCGCCGGTGTGGGAGCAGCATCCATAGAGGATGTTGTGCCGGCGCCCCCTAAACGGAGCTGCCGGCGCCCCTGCCGGCGCCTATTTGGGGGCTACCGGTGGAGATGCTCTAATATACTACGGATTTGCTAAAATTGAGGCACATGATTTTATTTATCTCTCAGTTAATCTTTTAGCAATTGGATTTACCTTGTGATGGGTTGTAATTGAGATTCTTCTAATTGTAAGTGGGTTGTAACCGAGAACAAATATCGACCGACTTGCTCTAAGATTCGTGCTAGCCTATGAGTTGCATATGATTTACTACTAGGTTAGGTTGTAACAGAGACATGATGACACCACGTGACTGAGATTTAGATAAGTCTAAGAGCCTGAGATCTAGACGTGTCCAGTGTATTTATATCAACATGATAATAAATACATTTAGCAACAACATCTAGACACATAACTGAATGATCAAAAAAAAAAAAAAAGACTCCACTGAAACATCCAGATACTCGAAGTAACAAGAGCACCGCCAGTGATGACAACACCTAGACTCCGACCAAGGTTTTTGAAACGAGGCCTCGAGGAAGGTGACAGTGCAACACCATCGTCGTTTGGTCAAACCAAGATGATCACATCTTGGATTTTCACCTGTGTCCAAACACCATACAATGTCTTTAAAAAGGAAATGACTAGGTAACCTCCGTTGCTATGTACAACCACCGAAGGTCATACTTAAGGTTTTCACCCTGGAAATTAAGACCACCAAGGTCGAAGTCTTCCCCTCCCCCACTCGTCCACAACACAGCTGCAAAGACGGTGTCCTACACACAAACTTCTCCCGGTGTGTTATGAGTACTCCCTACACTTTGGATTCACCAACAATCTTGATATTTATGAGCATTCATGAACAATCACAGTTTATCTATATTTTTCAGTAATCTCTTGAAGGTTCTATTTTTGGCTTATTTTTCTTGTAGTGGTGAAGACCTATTTATAATTTGTATTACTCTTGGATTTTCTTGTAGTGGTGAAGATCATGAATAGATCTGTGGACTTTTCACAACTAAGAGCATCTCCACTCGTTTGCCCTCCCCACGCCGAAATACGGGAAAATTTACGTCCGGATTGGACGTAAATTTGGCGTGGGGAGTAGTTTCCCAGCCGCGTCCTCAGGCGAAGACGGCGATCTAAATTTGAAAAACGGAAACTTGACAAACTACGGCATAAAACGGTCGAATTTAGACTAAATTTAATGATATTTACTATATAGAGGGCGAAGTTCATACATAGAGACTGAATTCGACTATATTTCGAATTCGGCTAGGGGAATACAACTGTAAATATAAAAACACGGCGCTCTACATGCCGAAATGGCGGTAGAACACCGTGTAGTCGCCGCCATCGTCGTTGGAGCTGTCGTCGTCGAACTGCGGCGGCGCCGAAGCCGCTTGGCTGCTGCCTTGGCCGGCGTCTCCCCACCGGCCACTAGTGCGGGGCGGGGATGGCGATGGCTTGTATAGGTCGTCGTCGGAGGCCTCGAGGTCGACGACGGGGACGACGGCACCGTATGGAGGAGTCGCAGGCCGTCAGTAGCGAGCGACGTCCTGGAGGAGCCTCGCCTGCCGCTCCGCCTCCTCCTTCTCCCACTGCTCCCTCGACCAGGCGCAGGCCTGGTCGAGCGGCATGGCGTTCTTGGCGGGGACGAGGTCCTGGAGGGACCTCGCGATGACGGCCTCGAGGATGGCCGCGTCCTCGGCGTCCTCCTCCACCTTCACCTTCGCCGGTTTTCGCTTCCGTTCGCTGGAGGTGTCATGTTCGCTCTTGGGGCGGCGCCGTCCTTGTGCCGTCGATGGCTCGCGGATGACGATGCCGCCGCCGCGCGTGCGGTGGCTCGGCGGGGAATCCGACTCCTTTTTCACCGGCGCCAAGGATGGCGCCGACCTGGAGATCGACCTCGCCGCCGAACCGGACGACGAGGAACTGGCAGCCATGCGCCGTGGCTGCCAGCTGTTTCCCCGTTGGCGGCTGGTCGATGCCCTCGATGGAGGGGGCATCGTGAGCCTCGGCGAGTTGCCGCCCTCAATGTGCTCGAGGACGTTGTGGAGCGTCCTATTCGGGGCGCTCCACCAACGCCGGCGACCCGCGGCGTTGTTGCGCGGAGGAGGAGGTGGCGGGCCATCGTAGGACGCCAGTTCGCGCTCCCACCGCCGGAGAAAGAAAGAGTTCCACCGAGTGTGGTTCTCGGGGTGGTGGCGCTGAAAGTGCATGGAGCCCCCATGTGTGGTTTTGGTAATTAATGACAATCCCTATGGACTAATGTTTGCATTGAGTTATATTTGTAGGAGTTGTCCATAGGCAATTTTTGAACCATATGTTGGCTTCAAGGTTGCAATAAGAAGAATTTGATGAAGGATATCAAGTGTCAAGTATGTCTTGAAGATGAAGATGAAGTGAGCCCTCAAGTTACTTCAAGACATCAACATGTTTGTATTAGGTTGCAATAAGAAGAAATTGATGAAGGATATCAAGTGTCAAGTATGTCTTGAAGATGAAGATGAAGTGAGCCCTCAAGTTACTTCAAGACATCAACATGATGAAGAATGAAGAAATGAAGTGCAAGTTCAAGATGAGCCAACTCGAAGAGTTCATAAGCTTGAAGCTTGCCATGGAGAAATGAAGTGCAAGTTCAAGATGAGCCATCTCGAAGAGGTCCTTTGCTTGAGTCTTGCCATCCATATGGTGATCATGGATATGTGAAGATGCGCCGAAGAAGAAGCTCTCCCATGGTGGATTATGGGGGAGCAATCCACATGGTGGTCATGGTTATGTGAAGATGCGCCGAAGAAGAAGCTCTCCCATGGTGGATTATGGGGGAGCAATCCACAAGACTTCGTCAAGCAAACACAAGCAAGAAAGGCGTTCCATCTTGTTGAGGTCAAGATCGTCGTCATCGAGCTCAAGTGGAATGCGCAAGTATAAGGTTTGCTCTTGATAGGGTTTCTTTCTCACCGGTCTCATAGTGTAGTTGGAGACCGGTTTATAGTTTAGTTGTCGTACTATCAAGAGGGCTCTCGAGTGAGTAACTCGATCGTATCGTTCGGAGAGAGCTCAAACCTTTGCATCCTTGTATCATCTTTCTTGGTTGTTATTTGGACCTTATCCATGTGATGTTTTAGAGCTTGTGCTTATTCTCATGACAAGCTCTAGTTCATCGAAAACGGATTTCGCATAGATCAGTTGTTGCGTTTTCGAGTTTGGTTCATCATCTTTCTTGGTTTTATTTGGATCTTATCCATGTGATGTTTTAGAGCTTGTGCTTATTCTCATGACAAGCTCTAGTTCATTGAGAATGGTTTTTGCACGGGCAACTTGTTGCACTTCCGAGATTGGAGGTTTTACTTGTTGATTACATTACGCACCATACTTAATGCAATTGTCTGTTGCTTTGCAACTTAATACTGGAAGGGGTTCGGATGATAACCTGAAGGTGGACTTTTTAGGCATAGATGCAGTTGGATGGCGGTCTATGTACTTTGTCGTAATGCCCAATTAAATCTCACTGTACTTATCATGACATGTATGTGCATTGTTATGCCCTCTCTATTTGTCAATTGCCCGACCGTAATTTGTTCACCCAACATGCTTTTATCTTATGGGAGAGACACCTCTAGTGAACTGTGGACCCCGGTCCATTCTTTAATACTCGAAATACAAATCTGTTGCAATACTTGTTCTTTACTTGTTTTCTTGCAAACAATCATCTTCCACACAATACGGTTAATCCTTTGTTACAGACAAGCCGGTGAGATTAACAACCTCACTCGTTTCGTTGGGGCAAAGTACTTTGGTTGTGTTGTGCGGGTTCCACGTTGGCGCCGGAATCCCTGGTGTTGCGCCGCACTACATCCCGCCGCCATCAACCTTCAACGTGCTTCTTGGCTCCTCCTGGTTCGATAAACCTTGGTTTCTTTCTGAGGGAAAACTTGCTGCTGTGCGCATCATACCTTCCTCTTGTGGTTCCCAACGAACGTGTGAATTACACGCCATCAAGTCCCCACTCCACTTCCCGAGCAAAACCGCCGCCATGGCCCCGAAGCGACGGTTCGCTCCCGGAGCGTCGACCGCCGGCGTTGCGGCCATCGGGAGGAAACCAGCGCGGCCTCCACATCGGAGAGGCCGCCCGCGGCGGTGCGGCATTGCCGCAACCACCGCCTCTCCTCCTCGAGCCGAAGCCGGAGTCCTCGGAGGAGGACCCGGACCTCCGCGTCGCCCTGATGATCTCGGCGGCGGAGGAGGAGGCGAAATGGCCGCACCTCCATGCGGCCATTCGCACCTCCGAGATGGAGGAGGCGGCCCGGCGGGAGGTCGAGGAGGCGGAGGGCCGGGAGCTCTACGCCCGAGGCCCGCCGGGCGGTACGGGAGGAGGAGGAGGCGGCGCGGCGGGAGGAGGCCGGGCGCCGCGCCGACGAGGAACGCCGCCGGGAGCGGCGGCGGCAGGAGGACGAGGCGGCGGCGCCGGGAGGCCGGCGCCGCGCCCGGCAGAGAGACAGCGAGCGCCTCAGTGAGGAGGCGGCGCTCCGTGCGCCGCCGCAGCCGTCGGGTGGCTCCGGACCCCCACTCGCCATGGGAGGAGGCCCCGTGGTCTCCGTGGCCGGAGTCCCCGGCGCGGTCCGGCCACAGCAGCGCGTCGTCGCCGGGGTGGGATGACGACGACGTCGCCGACGACGCCCACGTGGGCGAGGCGCGACCGGCGGCCACCGCGCCGCCGACCTAACCCTACTAGAGGGTTTTTAATATTAGTATAAATTTAAAAGCCCATATAGGGGCTTCTTTTGTTAGTTATTTGCCCAAAATAGGGCTATGTATAAATTTGCCCAAAATAGGGCATATGTTGTAATCAAATTTCGTTTAAATTTGCTTTTTTTCTTTTGTTTTCGTGTTTTTCGGATTATGCGATGCGTCCGCGCCTTGGGCGCAGCGCGCGACCCAAACGGACACGCGGACGCGGGCCGCTGTCCGCGTGTCCGGCCGGCGACCCAAATGGCCCAAAACGGACGGCCCAGCGCGTCCGTTTGAGTCGCGCGGTTGGAGATGCCCTAACTCCAGTTCACTGGGTATCCCAGCGCAAACGAACGTGTAGTAAAATACGATTATTTTTGTGTCCACGATCCAACGTAAATGAACCGTGCGACCATTTTCACTTCAGCCCCTACCCTGCTTCAGCCATAAGCCATGCGGCCTGTTTCTCCCCATTCACAATCCCCCACCCCATTTAGTCAGTGGGATTACTCGAAAAAGAAAAACGAGAGACATGGCAGAGCAGCAGCAGTAGGCTCCCTCGTTTCTCCCCACTCACAATCCCCCACCCCTGGGCTGGACGGCGGCGCGGCGGGGTGGCCGGTGGGTGGCGGCGGGTGGACGGTGGGTCTCATCTCGCCTGGAGCTCAGGTTAGTCGCCGGCGCCGGCTGCAGTGAGCAGCCACCCGCAGCCGAACTCGAGGTTCCTGCCAATGGCGCGGTCAGCCTAGCTGCTAATTCTTCTGACCTGCACTTCTTCGAGCTCCGCTGGAGGCTCTGCAAGCTCTTCTTCCTCCCTCTCCCTAAGGCAAATCTGTGTTCTAAATTTTCTCTTCTTGTCTTCTTGGTTATGAACTTTGCATCTAGATTGGGGAAAACTGTAAACTAGGTCACAGAAATTGTTGTTTACTGATTTCTTTTTCAAATATGCAGTGAGAGGGTAATGAATCTTATATTCACTAGTGCTACTTTGATCCCTACAAATAAACTCAGATCTTTCAAGGCCGGTCATGTTTGTGAAATGGTGAAGAAATGAATATGTTTTGGAGTAGCTTATATGCATATTATTGATGTTAGAAATGTATTGTGTGGACAAGATCAATCTAGTTATAGAAGTTTCTGAAAATGCTACAAATTCTAGCTTCTTTCTGTCATTTCATTTGGCCTTCCAAAAATAATTTACATTTCATTTTGCAGCTTCGCCCCGCCCCAGAGATTTTGTTCAAGGTCCGCCACACTGCCAACAAGTACTATTTACCTCACGCTCCCATTGTCCCCAAGTAGTAGCAGCTCTTCTTCCTCCTTCCCCTCATCCCCAGTCAGTACTAGTGGGAAGCAACGATGGAGAACTGCAGCAAGAAGCCGAGGCTTGGTCTTACACCCAAGGGACAGTTTAAGCAAGAAGCAGCGGATCATGAAACCAGCAGAGAGGTTGTGGTGGACGACGCCAAGATGTCCATCGTGATTGATAAGACCATGTATGACTGCCCACTCTGCTATCGGCCCTTGAGGCCTCCTGTGTTGAAGGTATCTGTTGATCCATGCTTGATTCTGATTCACTGAATTTGTTATGAACATCATGTCATCTTATCTCTGTCCTTTCTTTTCTATCTGTGGTGCAGTGCCGAGCCGGACACGGTGCGTGCGGCAGCTGCTCTGAAAACCACTCTCGCAAGTGCCATTTGTGCGCGGACGGCGCCGAGTACGAGCACATCCACTGGTTGGACCCCTATGTCATGGAGGCCAAGGTTCCGTGCCCAAACGAGCCATTTGGCTGCCGGACCTTGGTGACCTACTTCTTGGTTGATGACCATCGGCTGGATTGCCGGCACGCTCCTTGCTACTGCCCTGAGCCTGGCTGCACCTTCCCTGGCTCGCCGCTGATGCTCTACGACCACCTCAAGGTGCACCACGACTGGCTCGTCACCTCCATCGCCTTCGACAAGAAGCTCGATTTGGAGATAGATGAAGCGGAGCGGCGCCGTCTACTGGCTACGGAAAACGGGGAGCACTTGTTCCTCCTGGTCATCACTGAGAGGGTCGGCGGAGGGTGCGAAGTCAGGCTCGTGCGTGTCTGTGGCAAGGATGCTGGCCCATGGGGGTACTGGTACAAGGTGTGGACGAATGCGCCCATGGACCCATGGTACGGGGACAAGAAACCAATCCTGATGTTGGAGGACAGGGTGAGGAGCTGCGCGGTGCCCTCAGAGGAGGCGGCCATGGAGGTGGGCAGCAGGTACTTGTCTGTGCAGCTCCCCGACATGCACCCGAGAGGAGGGTTTGCTCTCCGCGTCCGCATCACGAAGTACCAGCTCCAAACAGCTGATGGCGCTTCTGCTCCTGCTTATCCAGTCTCGGCCGGGGCTGATTAATAATTAGTAGTCACCTTAGCTTCATTATCTAGCTATCTTATTGTGGGATTATTGCATGGTGTGGTTCAGTAGTGAACTATGTGAAATATAGTGTTGATTGTTGCAAGCCAATTTTCTAGTAATATTGTAACAGCAGTTTCCAAACCATGCTTCAGTCATGATTACTTGGTTAGCATCTTACATGTTCTCTTGCCAGCAATTTTTTGTTATGCTTGCTCCAGAGTTGCCACGAGATTGCTTTCTTTGCAATATTTAGCCATGGCATGTTTTGTATTCTGTTTGAACTATGCATGACTGCTCAAAAGACATGTTGCTTATTCACCCAGATTTAATAGAGACAAAGAACTATCTTTTAATACTTGCTTTTGTATCATCCTGTATATTGTCATATGAATCTAATCAAGGATGAGAATATGATTTCCATTTGTTGGGAATAATGTTGCCTGGGCAAGTTGTCCACACTAAAGAAATGTTTATCTCTGCCAAAAAAAAAATCATGTTCATATTCCTTACTATTACTCTCCCATTTTTAATACGAAAACTTATCGGAGATTTGGTGTGATTATTAGTACTTCTACTTCCGCTGCTCATGTTTTCGGTGCCTACAATGTTATTTTCCTTGATGAATTTTGGAAGTCCTCAAGTTCTTCAAAATTTCATATTGTTTTCCATCTTTCTTAATAGTTTAGAGTCAGGTAGCTTATTTTTCTATCTTAGATTATCGAATACATATTGGCCTTTTAGTGAATTCCTGATTTGAATGCAATTGCTGTGATACAATCTCTCCACAGGCTGCTGCTTCCAGTTGAATATCACAAATAGATTATGAACTTCTATTTTGGTACACGGGGGAAAATTTGGAATGTGTGAAAACTGAGTAGCAATTCTTGCCATGTTTTGCTGCAAACTGAGATGTGACCAGACCAGTATTGGTGGTTGGAAGCAATAAATTGAAATTTGTGAGCACAACTGAGGTGTCGTCCTTAGAGCTACATTTTAGCCGTGTTCACAGATGAACTTACAACTGTCAAGGCGCATAATTTTTCTTTTTACAAAGCTCATCAGTCAGTGCTACTTAGATGAAGCTCTCAATTTGCAGATAACCTGACACCGTAGCACACACTATCCTCAGTTTGGCAACAAAATGCATCATCTGACACTGTTGTTGGCATGTGCATATCTTCTTTTTCGATAAGGAGTATACATTAATACAAAGAAGATACCGATTACACCTAGCCTTTGCAACAACGCAATACTTTAATAGCATTGCGGATGCACACAACCAAAAAAAAATTACATAAAAAAAGTCCCGCTATGGTATTCCAGCCCTAGCAATAACGGCACATCCACCACCCAGGCACTTCAAACGGATTTAGCGCATCGGATCTGGTGGGGCGTGTCGGACCGCACCCCTGCCGTGGTGCTCTAGCACAGACGGGAATGAGTCGCGGCTGGAGTACCGCGCACCGGCGCAGAGGTGGGCGTCGCGGAGGATGACCTCATCATCGTCTTCATCAAGAACGTCGTCTGTGACCTCCTCCACGAGCGCCAAGGACACCGAGGAGCAGTGCCCTCTACATCGACGAGGCCGCTTCACCGAAACTGGCAGGGTTGAGGCGGTCGAAGTGTGGAGGACAACGTCGGTGGCTCCTCGCGGCTGAAGAAGGCGAAGGCGGAAGAGGTGTGGAAGTCCCCGCCGAAGTTTACTGGGCGAGCTAGCTCCAATTCGTAATGGCGGATGACCTGGAGGAGTTGCAGGGGCAACGAGCGACCATGTTGGCGTCGTACAATGACGTCCTACCAGCCACTGACGACTTCACGTTTGGGTGGTCGCGCTACAAGGCGGAGAAGAAGGCGTCGATCCTCGTCGAGCTTGAGGACTCTCTGTCCTAGTGTGATGGCGACCCCGGCCAGGGCTGCAGCAACCAGCCGCCACCCATGGACGACAGCTCCGACGACGATGATAGCGACTACAACGCAACTAGTTATTTTTTCTCTTTTTATTTATATTTGTATATAGTTTGTATGAGTTGCGATGTGTTCGCACCATATATATGCTATGTTTTTCTCCCGCGCCCTCTGTACGACTCGTAAATCGGCCCTACCAGAGCCGGAGGCCGTATAGGAGGCACGGGTGAAGATGCTCTTATCGGCCTGACCTAATACTTAAACAACGTCAATACCTTATTATTTTTGATTTTTTTTCAAAAATGCCTATTATTTATTGAATGATATATTTTTAAGAAATAACACAGTGAAAAGATCCCAAACCCAAAGCCACAGTCATCACCAGGGGGGATTTTTACTTTTTGCCCTTCTTTACTTGGTACTTCTATAATTTGCCCTCCATTACTTTGAAATGTATCTTTTGCTCCTCATTACTTGCTACTTAAACTATTTGCCCTCTGACTGATTAGCCCTATGTGAAAGGTCACCTTTGCCCATCAATCCCATATGAGTATTTGACCCCGGGATTCACGCGACTTGCACAGCCAACAACCGTTTTCTTCCATGGCGCGGACGCTCTGCCACACATCCCTGCAGCCGGCAAACTGCACCGGTCGCTATCCTCCCCTCCACTGCCTAGATCCTCCACCTTCTCGCCCTCCTCTGATGCGGCCTCGCTCCACTCCGCCCACCATCCATGGCTTCCCGTCCCGAGCGCCCAAATCGAGCAGTGTCGCCCGTGTCGGACCGGCGTTTCTTCCCCAAATGCTGATCCTTTCCCCACTCTACTCCAGTGCAACTCCCTACTCATCCTAACCACTTTCTTCTCCGTTCTATCGCGCGTAGCGGCGAACGAGCTCGCGAAGGTTGGGGAAGGCGGCACCACACGGGAGGGTGGTGGCGACGGTGTGCTCTTCGTGCTTGTTATGTGCTCTTCCTGCCATTCAACCTTAGCTGACAAGGAACAGCTCGACTATGGCTGCAGGCTGCAGATAGGGCCTGAGACAAGGCCCGACATTGGCTGCGCAGCCATGTGGATGAGAAATAAAACAAGGTGAATTTAGGTTGGGGTATATTGGTCCAGGGTTCTTAGCCTGATCCTCAAAATAAAACAAAATAATTCAGAAAGGGAAAATTGTTAAAGTGCCAAGTAAAGCGGGGCAAAAAATCAATTGCAAAGTAATGAAGGGCAAATTATAGAAGTACCAAGTAGAAACTTGTCAATGGGTATGCAACCAAGCATCTTAGTGGAGCAGCACGTGAAGTGTTGGTTAAGGCGATTTGTCAGGCAATCCCAACTTATTCGATGAGTTGCTTTAGACTCTCAAAGAAAATGTGCAAAAAAATCACAAGTGTGGTGGCACGTTTCTGGTGGGGTGGAGATGAACTCAAAAGAAAGATTCACTGGAAAAAGTGGTGTGATATTGCTATACCAAAGTGCTTGGGAGGGATGGGATTCCGAGATTTCCAGTTGTTTAATCAAGCGATGCTTGCAAAGCAGGGTTGGCGACTCATTACTAAACCTGATTCATTGTGTGCTAAAGTCCTCAAGGGAAAATATTATCACAACACAGATTTCTTGGCGGCAAGAAAGAAACGTAACTCATCGCACATCTGGCGTGCAATTCTACATGGACGAGAGGCACTCGTGAAAGGCCTCATCAAACGCGTTGGGGATGGCTCTACTATTCGAGCGTATGAAGATCCTTGGATTCCAGCAAATATGAATGGTCGGCCATTGGTTAAGCCCACGGGGGCTAAAATTACAATGGTTGATGAACTTATTGACACGGTTAATATGTGCTGGTCGGAGGAGAAACTTGAGGAGAATTTCATTGAAACGGATAGACGTGCGATCCGGCAAATTCCGTTGGGGAGGTTTTCAGAAGATGAGTGGAGATGGACACATGAAAGGAATGGATGCTTCTCTGTTCGCTCGACATACAAGCTGATATCGTCACTGCAACAAGCTAATGTAGCTTCAGGTTCGGGTGACAGTACAACAAACGCTTGCTGGAGAAAGTTGTGGAAACTACAGGTGCCGCCTAAAGTGCGCTCCTTCTGGTGGAGGGTGATTAAAAAATTTATTCCGACCAGGCAGGTACTCAAGAATAGACACATGGAAAAAATTGCAATATGTGAGGCATGTGGAGCTACTGATGAATCTGTACACCATGCCCTTTTTGGGTGCACATGGGCACGACTGTTCTGGGAACACATGAAGAGCATGGTTGGGATTAAAGTACCATCTTTCCATCCTAATTCATGGTCTATGGATTTGATCGACAGCAATCTCCTCAAAGAAGAAGAAAAAGGTATGGTTCTATGTGGATGTTGGTCCATATGGAATGAACGAAATAAGCGTAGACATGGAGAAGGCCAAAGAACAATTCAGGCCTCGGTTCAGTGGGTGATGCAAACCACGATTGACTTGGCCCATGTGGGCAAGCAGAAATCGAAGAAACCACTGACTAAGAAGGCAAGGTGGAAGCCTCCTGATCAAGGTTGGGTAAAAATCAATACTGATGCATGCTACCATCAAGTGGCTCAAGCTGGGAGTACGGGTCTAGTGGTGAGAGACAGCCAAGGAGGTTTAATACGTGCTCAAGCATTGTGGTATGATCATGCAGCAAGTGCTCATGCTATGGAAGCACATGCCATCAGGGATGGTGCGAGGCTAGCAGCTGAACGGGGATACACAAATGTTATAATTGAAAGTGATGCGAAAGAGGTTGTACGCCTATGTGATGAAGCTGATGACAGATCCGAGATTATGGCAATCTGTCAAGATATTAGAGAGATCAAGAGAGCTTTTAATAGTTGTAGCATTTCTTTTGTTGGGCGTGAAGCAAATCAAGCTCGCTCATCTTTGTGCTAAACAAGCTAGCGTTGATAGGAGGAGATGCCTGTGGATTAATTATAACCCAGGTTTTCTCAGTGACACTCTATCGAGTGATTGTAATCCTGTCGAGTAAGTAATAAAGCTCCCTGAATTCGCAAAAAAAAAAGTAAAGAGGGGAAAAAATAAAATACCCCTCACCAGGGCGCTCTTGTTGCAAACAAGAAAAATATAACAGGGCCCTCGCCTCCCGAGGAGCCGTCCCGAACTCCCAACTCCTCAGGCAGGAGTACCACTTCTCACACTCTCGCCCTGCTTCTAGCATTCCAGTTCCAAGTTTCCAAGCCAGCCAGCGCTCCAAACCTAGGTCTCCTGACTTACCTACCTACCGCCGGTGATCTTGATCTGGGAAAGGAAGCGTGTTGCCAAGACTGGTCGATTCCTCTTGTTGGTGAGCAACCCTGGTTTCCTGCATCGTCCTCTCTTTTCCCAAATTTCTTTTTTAAAAGTTAAAAATTGCTCTGTTTTCTCTTCACTGCGAGAAGCAATTTACCCAGGCATCTCTCCCTCCCCTGCAGATTTGTTTGCCGCGCTTGCTTTCCACTTTCTTCTTGGAAAGGACCGAGGGAACTAGCAGTCTGGACTCTGGAGCTGGAGTGACAAGGAAGATCTGCGAAACGAGGTTTGCTCCATGCATGTTTTCTCTCTGAAATGTATGAATTCGCCAGTAAATCTTGGAGTAGTCTTCAGTTATTTTAAGCATCAACACCCCTGAACTGAAGTTGGTAGTGAGAAGGACAGTCTGAGAAAGAAGGGTTGCTCCATGCCTTCCAGATTTCTTCCTTTTAGACAGATCTCTCTGAGATTCATGAATTGATTAGTAAACCTGCCAGCAGTCTTCGGTCTTTTAGTAGCATCAACAGCTCAATCATCCCGACGCAGTCAACTTATTCTAGTAGTACGGTAAACACACATCTCCTGGCGTTGGTAGTGGTGCAACTTAAATAAATGATTTGTTTAGGCTAACCACATCCGTAGTCAAAGTAGCTCTCTGGAAGGCAGATCTGTATCCATGCTCTCCTAAACTGCTAGCAAAATATTCTCCACCAACCAGATACATCTTTGCTCGGAGATTTTCTGTACAAATTTGGTAGAAAATTCGGAATCCTAAGATTTATCACTCAAGTGTGAAATTCAGTAAATGAACTCTATTTTTTGAGGCAAAATTTGGAACTTTGTAAGTTGCAACAAAATACTTCAGTGTGTCTGTCAATCCTTTTCTTGTTAACCAGTTTGGGAACCATTTTTTCTTTTGAAACACAACCAGTAGGAAGTTGACTGCTCTCCATATACACTGTAAATTGCACGGACGTGTCAGAAATAAATCAGCTGCTAGAGTTTATGAAATCAAACTTCTTGGAATCGGAACACTGAATTATAAAGATGTTTGTAACTAGCCGTATGAAAATAGTGTCAGCACATTTGTCGTCAATAATACTTTGTATTGTTATGTTTACTTGAATTTATTAATATGAAGGATGCTAGGAGCTGAGTTAGAGAGCCTGTCAAGGTCTAAAGTATAATATACTTATGGAAATTTATTTTCTTAAATTTGATATGCTATCTTAGAGAGAGATAAGTTCCTGGTTGCCGACTTATTACAATTTTTCTTTTGCCCTTTTCTTAGAGAAAGCAGGCCAAGAACAGTCTGAAGCTTGAGTGAGAAGAACAGGCAGAGAGGTTTGTCCAACTCTCCGAGATTTGTTCATTTTAGATAAATTTCTCTGGAACTTACGGATTGATTAGTAATTTATCTAAAAGCATCAACAGTTCAATCATCCCAACACGGTCAACTTATAGAGGTGTGGTAAACATAGATGTCCTAAAGATGGCAGCAGTAAAATGATTTGTTTCCGAGCATGGATGCAGATGTGCCTTCAGTTTTTAAAAGCATCAACAGTTCAATCATCCCAACACGGTCAACTTATAGTGGTGTGGTAAACATACATGTCCTAAAGATGGCAGCAGTAAAATGATTTGTTTCCGCTACTTATAGTAGTACGCTTTAGCCTAAACAAATCATATTCAAATTGACCGTAGTATGTTGTAACCTAAACAAATCATATTTAAATTGACCGTACTTCTATAAGCAGCCAAAGAGCCTGCCTGGAAGGCACATCTGCATCCATGCTCTCCTGAACTGCAAGCAAGTTTTTCTCCACCAACGAGATGCATCTTTGCTTAGTGGTTTTATGTATAAATTTGCTAGAAGTTCGAAATCCTATAATTTTGTGACTTAAGTATGAAATTCAGTAAATAAAATTCTACTGTTCGACAAAAAATTGAAACTTCATTACAAAATTGTTCAATGATGTTGTCAATCATTTTCTGTTAACCAGCATGTAATCCCTTTTTTTTAACTGAACCAGTAGGAAGTTGACTGCTCCATATACACTGTAAATTGAACGGACGTGTCAGATATAAAGCAGCATCTACAGTTCATAAAATCAAACTTTTTAGAATCTTAACACTTAATTATAAGGGTGTTTGCAACTGGACTTATGAAGATAGTGTTAGCAATTTTTTTTCATCAATAGTCCTTTGTATTATTATGTTTTTCTGAATGTATTAATATGAAGGAGGGTAGGAGCCAAGTTAGAGAGCCTGTCAAGGTCTAAAGTACATGCTTACATTTGATATGCTATATCTTAACTCTTAGAGAGAGACAAGTTCCTTTGGTTGCCGATTTACCGTTGTTTCCTTTGTCCCTGTCTTGTTTTTGTACCTTGGGGAAAAATATTTTATTGATGATATGGCATCAACTTCTTTTGATTGCTGCTGTCACTTTTCATTCAGCATTGCTCACGCTGTTTTACTATTTCAGGCTACACGATGACAGTTATAGATTTCATAGAAGTGAGTGATGATTTTATTGACTTGACCAGCGACGAGGAGACTGTTCAGCAGGATAACATTGCAACTCAGCCCCAGGCGACGTTGCTGGATAGGCAGGCTGTGTTTGTCCTAGCTGATGAAGGAAAGCAAGATAGGCAGGCTGCATTTGTCTCTGCTGGTGAAGAAAGTCAAGAAGCTACTGAATCTGGAAATGCTTCGGTGGCTACCACATCTCTCTCAGTTATGGAAAAGGCGCCTCTGGATACGGCTGAATCACAGAATTGTCCTAACTCCCCAACATCAGCTCCACTTGCCAGTATATTTTTTATTCTCCCTCAGTTCAGTTCATCAGTTTTGTGTTTATCATGCAAACAATCCACACCAAGCATGCATTGTGGAAATTTCCTAT
>NC_061513.1:280816322-280842421 GCF_022539505.1 Lolium rigidum
GCAGGAGGGAGTACTGCATTTCTTAATATGTGAAGAGGTGAAGTATAGCATCTCATCCATGAGGTCACACTACCGTCATTTATGAGACTAAGTTGCATGTCGACGTCGATGACACCACTATGGGGGACACTCTTGTCCTCAATTCGTCGCTACATACACGGTTCTTCCCGCTGTCTCTAACACTTTCTTTCCAATCTCCGACGTCGAGAAGATCACTATGCACAATGAGGCCAAGTCCAACGGGTTGCCACATAACGGATATCTTTTCAATTCGTTTGGGTTCGAATGCAACAGTCCACGACATAAAATAAGCCTCGATCCGTTTTCCACTGGAGGCAGCCCCAACAACTAGAAAACCATAAAAAAAGTGCAGAAATAAACCTGAACTTAATTCACATATATTTGGGCCTGAAAGCCCCCAATTTTACACAAAAAGTAAAAGAATATTCAAAATCGGTAAGGCATTGGTAGAGGGAGGGGAGGGGAGTAGAGGTCTATCGAAGTAGCCAGCATTTCGTTGAGTTCAGCGTTTTGGAAACCGAGCTAGTTTTATTTTTAAATAGTCAAAATTTGTATTTTAAAGTTCTAAAAAATCTGACACAAAATTCTTGAGGTAGCCAATGAGTTATGCTACAATGGTGTAAAATCTCAAAGCAAAATTATTTGTATTACACAATCTGATAAAATTTATAGTCTTGAATCGTGCATTATTCACTATAAAAAAATTCAGAATTTGTGATTTTTGTGTGGCCTAGAATACGAAGTAGTTTGTGTTGACATTTTACACCATTGTAGTATACATCATTGGTTATCTCTGAAATTTTATTTTGGATTATTTTGAAACTTTAAAAATACAAAATTTGAGTGTTTGCAAATGAAGAGCTACACTTAGCTCAACCTCCGTTTTAAGTTTCCCGCGTTTCCTGATCTTTTTAGGCCTTGACCCCTGCAATATGCAATTTTGTAGCGCGCGCGGTTGTTTTGGTGTGAACAAAATGTTCCAAACTTAGACGTGTTTGATGCAAACACATACCATCACCAAATTTAGACGTTGGAACATTTAGAAATTTTGATGTAGTAGAAATGCTAGGCCGGACATCAAGCTCAAGCTTTAAACATTTAGTAGCACATCATAAGTTGCAAAGAGGTTTAAATTAGATGCTTAATTAGAGTAAGTTAAGGGCTAGCAGCGCAAGAACACCTAGAATGACAGAGTGCATGTCTTAACAGGAGTCCCATGCAACATCTGCCTTCATAAATGATAGATTTGCCCAAGATACAACACACACACACACACATACAGTGGAGAAGATGAACACAACACATGTAGATTTTCGCAGCACATACACTTGTGCTTTTCTCTGTATTTCTCTCGTCTCCTCGTCTGAACTCAGCTGATTACATGGGTTTAAATAGCCAGACTCATAGGCTAACACGCACCCACTAACCAGATAACTATCACGTACACATTTGCTAACCATCGTCTGACCTATTCCTAAGCACAACGGCCACACAACCTGGTGCGTGCAGCTGCATGCAAGAACTGTCCACGCATGTCTGCTGCTCACTCGGCCCAATAGGCTGGCACATATAAGAGATTGACGAGGAATCCATGTACTCTGACATAACAGAATATCAGTCTTCTACTAAAAAAAACAGAATATCAGTAGACTGATGTAAAGACACTCCGTAATTAAGTACTATGCAGTACACTTGCCGGTTTCATTGCATAAATAGCTAAATATTGATATCTTCTAACCACATATTTCTGCAGTCGTCAGTTTGGTTTGTAGCTTGAGGTCTATCGATTAGAAAACGTGTGAGCAGGATATTATAAAATTTACCACTAAGTTGTTTGCTTAATATGAAGAGTTAAACTAGGCCATAAAAAATCACCAACACAAAAACCACATGTACTGCAACATCATGACGGAGATGGATTTTCCAAATTGACAGCAATGCGCCTACATTGTTCGGGGACAGGACACAGCACTGTTTACATTTGCTAATGCAGTAGTAGGATCTAAGACCTTGAGTAGACATGGTAAGATCCTTCAAAAATAAAGTACTGATAGTACGTAATGGTTAGACGTCCATCCTGACGTATGTGCCAAGAGCGTCGAGGAGGCTCCCGGAGCGACCGTGGAAGCCGACGATTCTGCCGCCGGCTGCAGGGAGCTGAAACGGCGCGCCGTGTGCCTCTCCATATCGGCCGAAAGTGCCTAAGTTGCTCACGAAAGTGAGCGATTTAATCACAAACCATCCATCGTAGTAGCCAATGTGTCCCTTCACACACGTGAGGTACTCCTCCGGCTGCAAACAGATCTGAGACAAAAATGGACGAATCAACCTCACCGCCGCCAAGTCGTTTTGCTGATTTATCACAGAAACTTCACAAAAGAAATACGATGAGCATTACCTCGGATCGCTTTCCTCCAGCTCCACCCCACTTCTTGGTCCACTCCTTCCGGCCCTCCCGCTCGTATAAAACCTGCAAGGCATCGACCGCCCCGCCATGGCGGACACGCAGCTTCACGATACGGTTGATGCCGCACATGTCCGTCTTCCAGCTGCTCCCACCGGAGCCGCCGCAAGGGCCCATCTTCACAACGCCTCCATGTCTCTTCTCGGGCTCCTCCTTCTCATGGCAGATCATCATCTTCACACCGGCGATGGAGTGCAGGATGCGCTCGACGCCGTGGCAGCGGGTGTACTCCGTGGGGAGGAAGCAGCGGGTGTACTCCGTTTTGAAGAAGCACGACGCGCACTTGTTCTTTTCTAGGAGCTCGCCGTGACAGGAGGAACAGACAAGATGCCCAGCTGCACACTTCACCGCGGGTAACAAATCGTCAGATTCCAATAAGGGATGTAGGAGTATCAAATTAAACTGAGCAGGTGATCTTGCAACGCAGATGTGTTGTACTGTTGTACGTATATACCTGGAATACTGGAGGTTTGAGCCGTTGAAGGCATTTGGGACAGCTGAAAGCCTCCGGATTGTCGACGGCGATCAACTCGGCCGTGGCCGACGTGCTCACGCAGAGATGCCGCTGCGTCTCCGCCTTGATGACCCTCTTGGCGACGGTTTTCTCCATCTGGCGCCTCTGATGAGCACTGCCTACTGCGTGTGGGAGGTTAAGGGATGAGCCGTGGAAGCAGATGGAATATATAGCGACGTGGCAGTGGAAGATGGACCGGCTGTAGCTAGCCAAGTTGTTTCGTCTTCTATCCAACGTGCGTGGTTATTACGTCTCCCTCCTTCTCCAGAAAACAGGATTTATTGTCTTGTTTCACATCGGTTTGCACAAGGGAGTATACACGGCATGCAGGCCAGCGAATTGATTTCTACTAAGAGCGTGCACGTACAATTGTGCTGACAGTGGATGTCCAGAAAATTATTTTTTGATAAACACTAACTATCGGGGTCCGATTGGAAACAAATCTTCGGACCTCCCCAAGGCCATCGATCTCCTCTCAAATCTAACGATTGATTTTGCATCTGCCCACACCCCCACCCCTACCCAATAATTAGGCAAGTTTATTCTGGTACTCTCCCCTCATAAAGTCTCCTCGAGCGAACAAAGCCCTCTCATCCCCTCCCGTTACCAAAGGCTCAAAGTGTGATTCCTTCGCCGCCTCACCCCTCACCGCTCCTGTAGCCTACACCAGCACGCCTCGGATCATCTCTCCCGCAGCTGCACATAATCAGATTACAGCCCTAGACCTTCACCTCTTCGTCGTCAGGCATGAAGCTCCGCCGCGTGGAGACGTGGCCAAGGAAGAGCTAATCGGCGACCGGCCAAAGTAGGTGTACCTATAAGAAGCACCATGTCCCATGGAGTTCTCTAGGAGATCGCCAAGATGGACCTCCTCCTTTGTGAGGAAAGGTACGTTTATAGGTTATTTGATGTTCTCAATCAACATCCTAATTTTAATTTTATTCTCTATGTTGTTTTGCAGTAAGGTCATGGACGTGTGTAACATTGAGATCCACGCGGTTTCTGATTTCCTTTGTTGCCAATCTTCTGTCAAATAGCGGGCTCAGATGCTTCCTGCCATTGAGGCCGCCGATTTCTTGACATGAGCCTGAGAATCGGAATGGCGTGTTTCCATTGTAACATACGCACACTTGAGGGTTATGTATATTGAGTTTCCTAGTAAATATGTATGTGCTTCAGTGACCGTCCGGTGTCAACGTCGCTATGCTGCCTTTGTTGCCAATCTTCTGACAAATAGCGGCATCAGATGCTTCTTGGCATTGAGGCCGCCAATTTCTTGACATGAGCCTGAGAATCGGAATGGTGTGTTTTCATTGTAACATATGCATGCTTCAGGGTTATGTATATTGAGTTTCCTCATAAATATGCACGTGCTTCTAGGGCTTTAGTAGCACATGTGTTTTGGTATCTTTTGTGACATGTTTTGAACTTATGTACAAATTGTTTCCAAGTATTTAGTTATGTGCTTCGTTCTTTACACAACAATGGCAATGTTTTGGTACTACACTGTTCCTTCTTCAATAATTGTTTTCCAATGGCTCAGTACCAGAACTTGTATTACATCTGACATGCTTCTATCATAAACGCAATATGCTTCTTAAAACATAGGTGCATGATTCCTTCCATAAACATACACTCGGTTGAAAAAAAATTGATACATCATTGTTCATGCTTCAACAATCATAAAATAGTGTTTCAATATTCAACTATATGGCTTCATGGTAGAGCCAAATCATAACAGTGCTTGCAAAAAAATATGGCTGAATTATGAAGCATGGCCTGTAAAGCTCAAAGCATGTTTATTGTGTGATGGAAATAAGTATACAATGAAAATGAAGCATCAGACGTACTAGATGGAATCATGCGTTATATGGATCTAGCCAACAGAATATCAAAAACACATATGGCAAATTAAGTGATTAAAGGAATATTATTTTGGGAACCATCAAGGGAGTAAACCATCGAGGGAGTGGGGCGTTTGCAAAAACATGACAAACGGGACTAGTTTTCCGGAGAGATTACCGGGAGAGGGCCATGATTTAAGGGATTCTGTTATTTCCAACCGTGGGGCCTTAGCTAGATATCTTACGGCCAGACTGCTTCCAATCATAGGGCTAGAACTTGGTCCGATGGGAAGCAAAATATCAGGCTCCGATCCCTAGCGCTGCCCTTATTTTTTGAGGGCCAAGATGGGTAATCTATGTCGTGTGACAAGCCGGTACCATTCACGTGCCCAAATTGTGGCTCAATTGGGATACATCAGTGGAGTACTACATAACTTTCTAAGACTAGTCATAGTGGGGAGTAACATATAGTAGTGTCATGCATATGACACTACTCTATGTTACAATGCATAGTAACTTAGATGTAGTATCATGCATGAGTGTAGTACGGAGTAATTAGCTTCTAGACTCATTATATCTTGAAAAGTGTGATGTTATGGTAACATAGCTAGTTACCACAACCATCTCTTTCTTCATTTAATATGCCATGTCATAAATTTGCCTAGTTGGCAATGCATGTAGCTCTATGTTACTAACTTAGTTACTCCCACTATGAGTAGTCTAAATACTACTAGCACGGTCACAATCGCAATGCGTGGGTATCGTTTTTATTGTGTTAAAAGGATCCCATGTTTGCCAGGGTAGGAAGCATGCATGGATTGGGCGTCTACATGCCCCAGCCTAGGTGTGGCCTGGCTTCGGGTTGTTGAGTCAGATCCTCCCGAGCACCCACATTGGGTATGCATGTGTGATGCTGGTGTTCCTGGTTGGAGCTAGGACACCGCGCATTTGTCTCGGGTTTGGTTCGGTTGCTGATACTCCTTCTTACCCACGTCACGGTTTCGGTCGATTCCATGCCATGGATGGTTCCTCGGTGAAAGCTCTGGTTGGCTATATCCACCACTTGTGAAGGCGACACTTGTGGGTGTCGGTCCCCTTCTTGAATGTATTCCCTTGAAACACATCTTGTCTGGCTTGTTTTGGTCCGCCTCACCACCTTAGCTTATTTTCATGTTGTTAGTGTGGAAGTTGTCTCTGCTTAGCTGTGAAGTCTCCATGTGATCTCTTCCCTCGTCCCCTTCCTGCATTGATTCTGGCTTGGCTACTTAGATATAGAGTTTTCCCATGCTTGGGCGGCCATCGAAGACCCTAGGGGGTTGTCCTTGTCGGAGTTGTGCCATGGGCGATGCTCTTGTTTTCTTCTCAATGACGGTGGCCGGTGTCTGATAGTTGGCTGGTGACACATTTGAGGGATGGTGTTTTGGGGCCTCTGCGAAAGTCATGCACGACCGTGGCTCATGCCACTATGATGACATCGTTTTTCACCGTCGTTCTCCTCCTTGGAGGCGTCCTGTGAAGGCCCCGCCTTCAGACTTTTGCATTATGTGTGGCTCTTGTCCGTGCTTTGGGATCCCAATGTTAATGTGGAGCTTATCGATGTCGTCCCCGAGCAATAGAAGATGTGAACCTCCCGGATGGATTCAAGCGATGTCTTTGGTTGCTTCTTTTCCTTTTTGTAGTCCTGTGTTGTTTGATGCGCTTGTAACATGTAGCGGGTAAGGGGTAACCCAGCAGGTGTGTGTGCTAGAATTTCTGTGTGTGTGTGTGTGTTAGAATTCTCCTAGCCGGTTGATGACTTCGTTAATTCAAAGCTACTCTCACTTAGAGCCTTCCGTATAATGCATTATGCCATATACTTTTATATCATGTATGTTAGGTATTGTAAATGTTAACTAGCACAGTTTTGCGAGGGCATCATCTTAATCCTAGAATTTGTATGAGAAAAACATTAAGAGTTCATGGTATCATCTTTAGTACTCCCTCTATCAAAAAATGATATCATAATTTATCTAAATTTAGATGTATCAAAACACTATTTAGTGTATAAATATCTAGCGTTTTTTTACAATAGCAAGGATACACATACACTTTTTAAGTGAGCGTTTTTAAAAAAAAATCGGCAGCTGACATACTTTTATTTACAATAGCTAGCGTGTAGGTTTTTTTTTCTCTAAGTGGACGCATTTTAAAATCTATTGTACTAGGTTCTAGAGTAGCTAGTTTATACTTCTGTTTAATAACAGCTAGCGTACATGTTTTTAGTGGACGTGGCTATTTGTTTGAGTTTTGTTATTAATTTATTTATCGGGACCACATGATGTTGCCAACATATATCTGGTCAAAATAGTTACCTAAATGGTAACCTTTTGTTAAATCGAAGCAGTAAATTTTGGATCTACGTCTTTAGTCATGGGTCGCCTCTCGAACCGCGACTAAAGACTATATTTTGGGGACTAATGGGGGCGAATGGAAGCCTATTTTTCTACTAGTGTACCTATTATGATAACTAGATTTAGATGTGCGCCTTGGCGCACGAGCCCGTAAAACTTGTACCGATGTTTATTTTATATTAAGGCAATAAAGAATTACAGCTAATATTACAATACTGGAAGTAATTGACATAAAAATCCATAACTACTGAAGCTCATAATTATAGTTACTGGAAGCAACAAATTTTGTTCTTATATAAGCTGGAACATTTTTGGATCTCCCAAATGTGGGAATCAGTTATTTATTTCTTGGTTACATTTTTTAAGTCAGATTATTTTATCCTTACGGAGAAGGGACAGAACATAAGCATATCTGAAATATTTATTGCCTGTGAGAGATAAGTTAGCAAAGAAATATTCCATTGGGCACCAGTATGCACATCTCGTGTCCTCACGTACATCATGTTCCCTTTCAGGGCTGTCTTAGAGGGGTACCTTCTACCTCACCATCATTTCAGGTGCGGCTTCTCGTCAATATTGAACAATATATAGGTCCGCCATGATCATATGCGGCTGCTAGTTGATCTTCATGCCTTCTTGTGTCCTTGCTTCATGTCGATCTGAGGATCTTTTCCTCTGTGATTGATTTCGTGCAGATCTGTCATGAGTAGGATTTAGTAATTCTTTCAGGCCCACGACTGACGATAAATAATTGAAATGATGGAGCACACCAATCTCTAAAGTTACCTGAATAATTTCCAACAATATAAACCTAGAACACATGGCTAAATTCTTAGATTGTATCACAAAGGTTATTGCGTAGCTAGAAAAATCTTTGCTGGCTTATTTTGGTTATGGAAGTCGAGATGAACAAATAAAAGGAGAAAAGGTTGACCTCGCTCTTTGTCTGATGTGAGGTATGGATGGAGGGCCTTGCCACACGAGCCCGTCAAGTGTGGGTTACCCTCCGTCGTAACTTGTTATGTATGCATGGTACCATCTTATAAGGACGATAGAATTTTTCATATCTATACTGGTCTATATCTTATTTTGGTTCTGTATCTGACTGATACATGGGCTGCATCTGTTCACAAGGCCTTATTTTCTTAATGTTGAAAATTCAAGTCAATCATATGCTCTGGAATCATCAAAAGATACTTAATCAATTTAGCAAAGTACCCACACAAAATCTAATACTGGCTTCAGGTCCTGGTATGTGGCAAGCTATACTGGTAAAGGTTATCACTGAAATCCTGTAAGTCTTGCATGGTACATTAAAAAATGGAGCTTCCAGATAGTTTACATGTCGTCAGCTATGACAAAATTAAGTAATTTAGGGAATGGAAATTGGAACAACAATATGATGTGTTGAAGGATTAGAGCAAAAAGATAAATTGTACTCTTATTACAAATGGTACTCAACAATTTACTTGCCTTTGGAAGTGTGATATGTACTGTGTCAAGAGAGGTGAGATGAGAAAAAACTATAGGTGTAGAGAACAGCCAAAGCAAAAGATATATGCACTGAGTTTTTTTCATCACAAAAGCATTTCAACCCAAAATGTGAATAACCCATTTTAAAAACAAAAGTTTTCTTCCAGCATAACTTAGACAATAAAAGGTGATTGATGGAAAATAATAAAGGTCGGGAATAGATAAAGATTACCGATTGCACTCTTCTCCTTTTTTTTAAGTGACCTGTGGATGAGACCTCGTCTGCCAACTTTTTATTTACTCTAAATTAAATTTAAGATATTATATTCATACATATGTGAGCTTTCGATGTCGTGAGAGTAGTCTTGGGTTGTAATGCACTCTTTACTTTCTTGTAACTCCTATCTTAATTAATGGAATAGGGAAAGGCTTTTTTCCTCTTTAAAAAAACTCATAATAGAAATATAGCAAAGGTAAGTTCTTCCTATGTCTCCAATTGCATTCTAGTCCTAGTAGCCTGCCATCTTGTTAACCTTTGGATGTTCTGAGCTAATCAAAATTACCATAGAACTATGCAAGCTACTCTTATTTGATTCAATATGTTCTTAGTTACTCGAAAATTTTAAAATACAAGACCAACTTGTCCGCAAGAAGTGTAAGGCACTGCTATGCCACCCTAGCCTGCTGCCTCAATATTGACAGAGAAGGTTCAGGAGAAACTTGAATCAACGAATGAGCAGATAAGGAGTAGGGAATGCAACCTAACAATTATAGATGAAGTAGGCAAAGATGTACCTCATGTTGCAATGTAGAAAACAGAGCACACTTTACATCAGGTTTTGATCACGATGGCATGCCAGCCTAACTTCAGTGGCTGGGTCTGGGGCTAGCAACTGTGACCGGGAAAGAAACATCACAGGCTGATCTGTAAGACACCTGTGTTTAGATAGAATTGCACATTCAACAGTCATTGGATCAACGTGTGCCAAATACTGACACTACAAAGTTTAGAGTAATGGAGCATGCTGAACTCTAGAATTGGCTGAACAATTCATAACATTGTGTAACCACAAACACATGGATGAATTTGTAATTCCGGATCTGGAGATAAACAAATGAAAGGAGAGAGAAAAAACACCTAGGTCTTTGGACTGATGCGAACTGAAGTTAAATAGTATATATTGCGTGACAGAAAATAAATGTATATTTAGTTAGCCAATTACACTAAGTAGAAAATACATGCTGGATCAGTTAAAAAATAAATGTTCTTGTACATTGCTCCATCAGGTACATGAAGAATAGTCAAGCTAGATGTTAATATATAAAACTATATGACGTGATAATAGTGAAAAATCGATTCAAGCAGCTAGGAGAGATCATATATAGAAGACTATAGCGAACACCTCCACAAATGATGCATACCTTATGAATTTCTGACCAAGCATCTCATATCCCACTAACGTTAGTCTCTTCTTGTAGCTCAGCATCGCCAGAAAATGAACGGACCAGAGCAACAGAAAGAAGGACATACCGAAGGACACACCCACGGCCTAACGACACCATGGAGATATTCTGCGCCACGGAGTAGTCAACAACCAGCCAGCCACATCGTTGTTGTAGCCTTTAATCACCAAGCGCGGCCGCACTCCTCCTTCCTAACCAATCCACTTTCAATCACATGATGGTGGTCTACAAAGGGAAAACAGTTCACAATTTCATTTAGATGCCAATAGTTTCATACTACTTTCATATCGCTGAATGAAAAAATACACAAGTTTCAGTACATCTATCATCTAATCCAGGCTATTAGTGAAAAATAATGAAAGAGTGATGACCAGGCGACAAAAGAGCCATTTCAATGATGAACCTATGAGATAAAAACTAAAAGGACCTTCAAGAATTCGGAATAAGAAACAATCATTAGATTAGAGGTTGTTCCAGTAGATGCTAGTGTGTTGGGGATCTTGCGGTAACATAAAGCCCTTGTATTTATGGGTTTCATCTACTATTGAAATCAGGGACGTGAACCTCTCAGTTCAAAAAAGAAGATGAGAACTGGAAATCATGCCCATGGTTTAGCAGAAGCTTACTATATATCAAACGTGGAAAATGCAACAGAAACCAGAGCTTCCTTGCACCTTACGGAATGTACTGGAAAACAGTAGAAAATGTCATTCATTTTCACTGCATCTTTCGCTAGCAAACCGTAGAAAGGCATAATCACTTCTTAAGGAATACATGTAACATAAATCACATCTTCTAAACAAGTCGCGCTCATGATATAAAGTGTCCCAGTCACTAGGACAAATACATCAGAGTTCAAACCAAGCAGAGCTTGCCTTCTGAATAATCAAACAATGCAGTACCTTGCTCAAATTTCCAATGCTTTCCAATGGGTCCTTCGGGTCAATTTAAATGGAACAGAGGGATATCTGACCAGAGACTCTGCTGGCTAAAAAAAATACTTTCCAGCGTCTTGAGCACCTCGCCAAACAAAATATTGTTTCCAAACGAGGTGAAATGAAGTATGTCGCTGCATGATACAAGAAGGTTATCTGCTGCTTATGGTCAGGAAGTTACACAATTCGTAGTAATGCTTTGGCAAGATACTCTGTAATCAAACTATATCAATTCACATAATACAAGGGCATGAAGATTGAAGTATTCCCATAGCCCGTACCATACATAAAAGTTACACCTGGAATGATCGGATGACCATTCCTTGTTCCTCATAGCCATGTCATTATCTGAAATAGAAGTATGAAGGTGTCAGCACCAGCAAAGTAGTTTATGAAAGCAGAGCACAGAAAATGGCGAGGGCACGAAACTCGTTGCTGCGAGAAGTATAAGCACCAATAAAAAAAAGTGAAGAGATCTAAAATGCTGCATCAAACGTTAAACAATACAATATAACATGTAAACACACCATTTTCATAGAGCCTACAATTCCAAATATTAAGTTGCAGGTATGCACACTACTTCAGGTATGTTGTGTGCATCGATCCTAATAGATTCTAGAAATTAATAGGAAACCAAAGGATGGAACATGCCCACTTCGCATCAATAGGAGATGAAAAGAATCGCACATCCAAGATCCACCCCAGTAATTATACATGCTTCTTTTTCTAATAGATAAACAATGAAGAACACATTGTTCCACATCGTAGTATCCACCATGCTGTGATCTAAAAACTTGCATTGATTCAGAGAGAGAGAGAGAGAGAGAGAGAATGGAGACCTTATATGCATGATTTGCTCCCAGCAGAAAAGTCTGCACAACATATCAAGTGCCCAATGCTCTATCCAACAGAAGCTGCAGAAGATATGCTTAAGTCATTTGCTGAATCTATACGTAAACCATGTTGAAAATATTTTAGACCCTTTTCTAGGTCTAGGGATAACCCATATAAATATGTAGTCAACGTAAGCTTGCTCGAGAATAAGACAACACAATTATCTAAGTGATAGGTTTACTGATATCACATTTGAGCTATGAGACGGTGAGAGGTGCTTTAACAGAGAAGAGAGAATGTGTATGGAAACTTACATTTATTATAATTATAATTATAATGAATGGTGAGAGGTGCCTGAAATATCAATAGAAGAGCTTAACCTTCTGTGTTCCCGGATTATGAGCAAACTGGCCACCCAACTAAATATAAAATTAAATCAGAGCTTAAAGCTTACCAAGAATATGGAAAAGAATAATTAATCCAGCAGAAATCTGCACTATGTATGGGCACCCAACACGCATTGAATCCTCCAACCTGGTAGTTTCCCTAGTCAAGACAAATGTAATAATACATAAGTATTAAGATCACAGTACATAATTCAATACTGTAAAGCAACCATTATGTATGTAGTTATACAAATACAGAAGGTCAATTCTATTTATAATAAGCCGAGAGTAAATACAAACCCTCCATGCAAGAACAAAGGACAAAAATACATATACTTCCTTGTAATCTGCATATTCAGGTAGAAAAAGTAGCAAATGCAAAGAAGGGTTACCTCGAACACCTGGCCGTTAATGGGCGGCAAGGTCAGATTCCGCAACCTGTGATGCCATGGTCTAAATAACACTAATCCGCTTTATCATCGTGCTTGATGATAGATCAATGGCTCTAAACTGAACATGAAAAGAAGAAGTGCATATATAGGCTATCAAACAAACTATTTTAGTGATAATGTGATGTACTACAATTCCATGATAAAATGTATTCGTGTTGTGTAATATAAAAACACATGGGGCTGGAGGGAACCAATTGATAGGTGCTGAAGGTTGTTGATCTGTATACGGCATGGAACATTGCCGTTGACCAATCTATCACTTTGGCAGGCAAAACCGGATACCATCACTTATGTTGCAATCTGGGAGGCTACATCTACATACACAGATGAAATACGCACACCATGGGCTGTAATCCAATAATTTTCTTTCATGTTAACGACTTATTTCCACTAGCATCTAGTCGAATAATTTTCCTTGGCACACATGCCAGGCCCATGGTGCCGCTGATGCATGTCCATATCTGTACAAATAATCAGTTGTTAATAGGAAACAAAGGATCAGCCAATGAACGCTTATGTTGGTATCAATTGAATCGCACTAACACAGGCTAATGCTATATATTAGACTGAACCAAATCTTCATTATCCATCACAAAGAAACTTTATATGAAAACCTATGCCTATCTTCTATAGATAGTGACCTGCAGACAATAAAACCTATCTTTTCACAACTTCCTCTCTCCAGAATAAGAAAAATATCAACAAATTCGAAAAAATCATAACTAACCAAACTTTTCAAGAGGATAAAACTGTGGACAATCACTTCCTGCTGCAAAGATGTGAAGGGAAAAGGGCTCACCTCACAAATGTAGACGGAGATCCAAGAGGACGGACAGTTCCATGCCTCATAAGAATATCATCGAACAGTTTACCTGCAACAATAACCCTACATCAGAATACGCAGCCGCACTACCATGAGAGAGAGGAGCAAGCAACAACTCATCTGCAAGAGGGAGATGGATGATGCGGCGACGACGAGGTCCATGGCGACGGCGCTATGGTTGGGAGAGGATGCGGGAAGAGGAGAAACTGGACGTGGAAGGAGGAGGTCGCGGAGGGCCACTGCGCTGATGCGGAGGAGGAGGCGGCGCACGCGAGGTGGCGGCGCGAGCGACGGCGATGGCTGAGCAGGAGCTGCTTGGGAAGGAGAGGAGCGGGGATGGGATGTGAGGGGATTGGAGGCTTGAGGCTGGGCATGGATTGGGTGGGCAGCAACGTGGGGATAAGGTTCTCAGGGTATTGGTTGCGTGACTTCTCGTCTCGTAGGATATGCTGGGTGACTCACACGAAAACCACCCAAGCAACTGACAGAGTGGACCAGACAGAAGAAGGGCCCGCGAGCAGAAGCAAGTGGGTAGAACTTTGTTGTTCCATGTCTTGATCTAGTGGCAGTGAAGGAATCTTACCCGACGGTTCAGATTGGATGGTGGGCATGGACAGTAAAAATCGGATGGCCCAGAATCGCTATTCGCTGTGAATCCCCCTATGGGGGGCATCATTTATACCTTTAGATTAAGGTCATGTGGATTAATGTGGTGTCTATATTATATCCCTATATATTTTTTAGTATATAATAGAAAGGACATTAGTCATACATATGTAATGCACCCTAAAAATACAAAATATTCATATATTGTACTTCCTTCGTCCCAAAATATAAGATGTCTAAGGATTACGCAAAAGTTAACATTTTATAAGTTTGACCAAGTTGTTTTTTTTTTTCGATAAAGGATGCTTTATTACTTCAAGAAGAAATTACATTCAGCCTCTGCATAACCAGGATGCACACAGCCGTTTGTTGTCTGAAGTGACCAAAGTTACAAAAAAACAAAAATAGGCGAAATACATGTCGGAACGATGAATCATATAACGCCTAAGAGCTAGGTGGAGCAACTATCCGTAGACTATGCTGCCACCCATGTAGGGAAAAAATATCCCTCGCCGTATCCTCCAACCGTGTACAGACCTCCGTAAACATGTCTCGGTTCTCCACACGCTGAAGAGGTAACCACGAACGGAGAATACCTGTGCATCTGTAGATAACCTGCAACAAAGAGCAATTTTTATCGTTAAACATCTTGTCATTTCTACATAGCCAGAGCGCCCAGATTACTGCTAGCGCCCCCATCCTAAGAAGCATTTTAAACCTTGAGCTGATACCATGAAACCAATTGCCAAAGACATTAGCGACACTAGTCGGAGGATACAAGATAGATGCTACTTGGATGACTGACCATATAGATCTCGCAAACTGGCACTGGAAGAATAAATGGATGATGGTTTCATCATGATGACAAAAAACACATCGTGTACTGAATCAATATGAACAAGTTGTATACACAAAAATATGAACACTTAAAATACTGAATCAATATCAATAGATTCACCATAAAATATATTTTCTTAATGTGCCTATTCAATATTGTAGTTGTAGTCTTTTTCCTAAATATTTAGTTGAAGTTGGTAAAATTTTAGTTTTGAATAATCTTTAGACACCTTATATTTTCAGATGGGAGGAGTATTGAGGTAGTAAAGCCACTCATTTTTTATTGCTTTATAATGGTCATAGATTTTGATAGGTATCAGCTTTATTATCTCTCTCTTTGTTTTAGAAATTCTGGCTGGTGTTCTTTAGAAGTTGTGTTCACGGTAGACTGATAACAAAATCATTTGTTTACATTAGTGCCAGGTGTGGACTCCTATAGAAGATGCATCGTGGTCTTTTTTTCTTTCCTGGCGAAGACGTGCATGTAAGAGTCATATGGACACACGCATAGTCCATGTCTAATTCCTAACGGGGTCTTCTTTTTGTTGCAAAACGTACATGTGGAGTCCCATCAAAAGAGGCATGGTCCGTGTTGAATTTAAATGTACGTACAGTTTGACCACGGGACACATAAATCGTAACGTGACAGTTTTCCCTAACTGTTTTCTTTTAAAAGGCCCAGCTGATCGATCGCATTCATGATGAGTTCAAGATTTGGGAGAGGGTGAGAAGGAGAGGAGGTGGAGGTGAGGAGGGAGAGGTGTTAGATAGAGAGTAGGCTTACGAGTGTGGTGGAGTGTGTGGGTGTTGGCTAAATAGGTTGCTCACAACCGACTTTAGCTCTTATATATGACTCTCTTATCTTCTATAAAAATATGGCACGCAATTTGCATGCTCTCAAAAAAAAATCGTAACGTGACAGTTTTACATAACTGTCAGCTTGTTAAAAAATCTTAGCCGTAAATTGTAGATCTAACTATCATAATAATTTAGATGATGTGGATTAACCTGGTGTCTCCGCTAAAAAACCCTTATTTTGCTTTTAGTATATAATGTAATGTAATGTAATATAAATATAAATAGATAGATGATTTATTCTACAAGTTTTGTCAAACATTACACCGTTTGACTTCAGAAAAAATTATAGGCCATCTTTTCTAGAATGGAAGTAGCATATGATAGGCGTAACATGTATATTTTTTTGTTTGCGCTAGCAGGGCGTTGTCATATTTTTTTTTTGGAGCAACCGGCAGGAGCTCTGCCTTTTCATTAAGAAGAGGGAAAATGACCAGTTTATAAGAAAAACTGGCCGAAAACCGATACAAACACGACACCGACGTGTCCGGTTTATGAGGAAAACCAGACAAGAAAAACCAACACGGCGCAGTTTTTCAGGAAAAACCGGCGAAAACCACACATGGCCACACAACCTAGCCGAACTAGGTATGGAGAGCCGCCGGAAGACACCAAGCACAACGGCAACGGCGAGCACCGCGGCTGCCCGGTCCACGTCCCTGGAGAGGAAGTCAGAGCCGAAGGAAACGGCTAGGCCAAACCAGCTTCATGGGGAGAGGCAGGTCGCGAGAAGCAAGCCAGCGGCACTCGCGCACCGACGGAACCCGAGGACGTCGACCCAACCAAGTAGGCCAAGCAACTCAACGAGTCTCCCAACCATCCGAAAAATGACGCCTCCAGGGGAGGTCACGACGTCCAAAAACGCCGCCGTCATCCAATCCGGCAAGCCGGATTTGAGTTTTCACCCCGGAATGGTGGGTGAGGGGTGTCGAGACTCCACAACAACGCCTCCAAGGAGGAAGAACGACGCCCACGAGCGCCGCCGTTACCGGCACCGACCAAGTCGGGCAAGAGTTTCGTCTGGAGACCCACAACCAGCACCTCCAGACTACAAACGAGTGCGAGCCACCGGCAAGAGGGACGCCGCCCACGCCCAAGGAAGCATGCCCTGCCGCCCACGCGGCCGGAGCATGCCAGCAGCACCACCTTGTATCCCGGAGCCGCCGCTCCGGCCTCCACGCGCGATAGGCCAGCACCCTCTCTCCGGCCAACCGCCGTCCGCGAGACGCCGAAACCGGCGCCTCGCCCACCGGATGCAGCGCCGCCGCGCCGCCGTCCTTGCGCCGTGGCACACCTCCACCACGGGCCTGCAGGTGCCAGACCTGCCACCCACGGTGGCCCTCCGCAGCGGAACCAGCGGCCTCCACGCGACCTCCGCGCCGAGGAGAAGCCAGCCGCCCAAACCCCATCACCACCGCGTCCCCGGGGCCGCCGCCCCGGCCTCGCGAGCGACCGGCGAGCTCCAACCCCGAGCAGGCCCGGATCGGGCCCGCCCGCACCCGGATCGAGGCCGGCAGCACCACCGAGCAGCAACCCCGCGAAGGGCCGACGCCGACGCCCGCCGCGCAGCCCCGCTCGCCGACGCCGAAGATCCACCGCCGGCGCTAACCACCGCCGTCCGGCCGCCGCGCGAGGCGGAGCAGACAGAAGCGGGGCGCCGACCACACCGCGTTCACCGCAGCTCTCCCCCGGCCACCTTCGGCGGCGGGAGCCGCCGCCACCGCGGCGAGGCCAGCGGCAGCGGCGGGGGCGGGGAGGACGCCTGGGGTGCCGGCGGCGGCGCGGATGCGGCTCCCCCGAGTCGCCCGCTGCGGGCGACGTGAGGGCTCGTCCAATTCTAATAATTATTCTGGTCGCGTTGTCATATTTTGAGAGCTAACTTTTGGAATATATATACATGTCATATCACGATGAACTGAACATCCATTAATTTGTTTAGGAGAAAAATCAGCATTTTGAAGTGCACAAAGAAGAGAGCAAATATAAGTTGCCTGGTCAACAGTCTATGACGAAATTTGGTTTCAGAAAGACAGAAGAAAGACGGATTTGGTTCTAGTAGAAATATAATGAGAAATATGCATCAGTGTTGTACATGATGATTCCGGCGTCAAGCTTAGAAAATCTACAGAAGAGTTTGTTCCTCACTTGGAACGTGGAAACCTGCTAACAAACTGTATCAAAAACCCTATTCGAGGGTAGTGGATCGCTGCTGCACCCGGCCGCTTCCTTGCGCCACTCATCCAGAGCCTGGTCAATCGCCAAAGCCAACTCTTGGTAGTCCAGTTCGTCCAAAAAAGCCTGCTCGTCACGGTAAATATGATCCTTTGACAGCTCCTGCTTATGCACGGCATTTTCTTCTTCAACCTCTGGCGCCAAGACAGTATTGGCTGAGCGCCACGCCTCCATCTTCTCCACGACCTCCGCGAACCCTTGGATGACCTCACTGGCCTTGCGCGCGGAGCTCACCTCCCAGTTGACATGGCCGGTGGCGGCCGCCCTCATGACCATCTCCATGACCTCGTCGATGTCGAACGCGAAGTCGGCCTGGTGGTGGGCTGTGGCGGACGGCGCTAACACCTGAGGGAGGGCTACGGCGAGCTCGTAGATAAACGGCCATGGTGGCTAGTAGATAAACTGCTCCGGTTGAGGTGGTGCTGATGCTTGCCACCCAGACGCAGGCATAGGTGCACTGGCCCGTGCCTCCCACGCTATGCCTGCCTTGGCGCAGGAGGAGACCACGGCGACCATGGCGACATCTAGGACACCTGTAATTGTGGAGTCACCGGCCACGGCGACCATGGCGACATCATGGACTCCACGGTGCGGATGGCCCGCCTTCTATCCGCGTGGCCGCATTTCTGTCCAAAATCACATAGATATATCCGTCTGTGTTGCCCACTGGATCGCAAAAAAGGTGCCCTCATGTCCGCTTGGGCCAAAATAGATCGCCTCTGTCCATTTGGATCGGTCCGATGGAGATGCACTCATATTTAGTGCAATGTGGAAAAAAGAGAAAGATGCAAATATTGGCCGACCTGGATTTTTAGAAAGTGTCTGACGGTGTTAATGTTAATTGGGACTGCTTGCTTCAGGTTCTCGCTGCTAAAAGTTTTGATGTGAAGTGGATTAATTGGATAAAGCTATTCTGCACTCTTGATCGGCATAATTTATTGTCAATGGTCAGCTCGCGCGGTGAACTTAGTACCGTCAATTCAACAGTCCACTAGGTGGACACTTGAACCAGGACAAAAATCTGGTTTGATGATCTGAGCATGATAGGAGGGGTATACCTATGATGATTTGAACATCAAGATCTCCACAGGCTGCGACCACCTCATACTTGTACCAAATGTGTACCACGGTGTAATATCTCCGGAGGTTTATTCAGTAAGAGCATGTAGACATTCAGAAAGAACAAATTCAGTTAAGTTCAGAAGAACGTACAGACGTCCAGAGCAAAGAAATTCGATTGAGCATTCATGACTTCTCAGAGCCCAGCCTGCTCTGCCCCACCATCCCCGGCCTATGCATTTGCACCCTCACGGTCGTTGACAAAACAGTTCGTTAATTCGCTGTTGTTTTCAGAGAATTTGTTGCTTATAATGTTCCTATCAAATAACCTTCTAATAGTTTTTACACTTATGTATTGCAAGTTTGGAACATATAAGATCTCCTCAAAGAGATGAAACCTTAAATTCTTTGAAAGGACTCGAGATGAAACTGGTTGAATTGATGCGCTGGAACACTAATACGAACACTGATATACTAGTCTACTATTCAAGAGTTCCGAAAACTGACAGAAAGGCGAGTAATGAGTTTCAGCGCAAACTTCTGAAATGTCTGGATTTTTTTGGCCCAAGTAAATCAGTGAGGTGCCTACCGGAACTACAGAAATTCAGCCAATCTCGATGGGACTATGTGATTTCCTAAATTAACCATGTTTTGTTTGCTATATTTTTCGTTTGTATGATCAGTTCCCCTCATATATTGGCCTATTTGGTGAATTTGGGCTAAAAAAATTAGGAAGTATTAGAAAGAGCGGGAAATGGTTCAAAACTCAAAAGACACCATAAACGACACAAAACATTGCAACATTAGATTATACTGGTTCACACCAACTTTATTCTGACGCCATTGTTTACATGAACCTTGTTTACTAGACACGAATGTGCGGGCAGACGGGAAAAGCCATCGATCTCAATGCATGAATAACTAAAATGGTGTCGATGCGGAATAACTATCTTTCACTCTGATGGATGCGACGATGGGGCTTCGCACGACATGCTTCTCTGAAACCCATCTCAAGCTTCCTTCCACAGATTCTTCTTTACCCACCACGTGACTGCTCACTGTCAAGCTAAATGTTTTCTTCTCTCCAACCTTGGAGAACGTCAGCCTCTCCGGAAAGACATGCACCACCATTGACTTGGATGCATCCACCTTCACCGTATAGGTCGACTTTGATGGTCCGACATTCGTCACCGTTCGATTCACGGTGAATGGCATCGATGTCACAGGCACCGTAATCATTGGGTAGTTGAGCTGCGTGTTCTTGATCTTTGGTAGTGTTGCGCAATTCAGGCTTGAGTTGTGCTTCGGCATGATGGTTGCCAGGCCATGGTCGCCAAGGAGCCAACAAATATAACCTGCATAGTCACTAATGCTAAGGTCGTACACTAGACCGGGGTCAGCTGCTCTGGTGGGGTTCACATGTCCAGCTCCTGTGTCATATGCACTCGCTTTCATGTATCGATGGTCCAAGATCGGTCCACCTCTGCTATCGACGATGTCTGATGTTGTCAAGATGGCAGACTTGATGGCAGCCGGTGACCAGGTAGGATGTATGCTCTTGATAAGCGCGGCAACACCACTAATGTGTGGAGTTGCCATGGATGTGCCGGATATGATGTTATAAGGTTCCCATGTAGATCCCATCTCTCGCCGCCATGCGGCTAGGATATTGAGCCCTGGTGCCAATATATCTGGCTTGAGCACACCGGCGTCGATCATGCTTGGACCTCGGGAAGAGAACGATGCTACGACGGGGGCCGGGTGGATACCAACCAATGTGTTGTTGTACGTGATAGCAGCCACCGAGTTGGTCCCTGGCGACGACACATAAGATGTGAGGATGGCACCATCGACCTCGGTTACTCGCACCACTCCGGAGTTGTAATCCGAGAAGATCTATGGTGTAGCCATTGACCTTGTTGTTGAATAACACCACACCAGCCGCGCCAGCAATCATTAAGTGGGGGATCTTATAGTACTGATTCTTCTCCAACATGCTTTCACAAACAAGGATCTTACCGACGATGGCATTGTCCTCGTCATATTCGCAGTACCGAAATTTCTCGGAGAAGATGAGAGGATATGACTTTGAGCTTGGCTTAGCTTCCTGGGTAAGCGCTTGTCCATAGATACACTTGCCATTGCCAAGACACACTTCGGCCTGAAAGCTCCGATCCACCGAGCCGGCAGCGACTGTGAGCAACCATGGAGCATCATTGCTGAGAAAGCCTGACGTGGGACCTTCATTCCCAGCCGCACACACCACGGTGATGCCCTTGGATATGGCACTAAACGCGCCGATGGCGATGGGGTCCCGATCAAAGCGCACACCCTTGCCGAAGCCAAGGGAGAGTGAGAGGACATCCACCCCATCCTTGATGGCCGCATCCAGTCCAGCCAGTATGGTAGAATCATCACATCCATCATTTTTGCATACCTTGTACATGGCGATGTGGGCTCCAGGAGCTATTCCAGCAGCGGTGCCTGTGCCGATGCCATGATATGATGCGCCAGGGACGAAGTTCCCAGCGACAATGGATGAGGTGTGTGTCCCATGCCCCGATGTGTCATCAGGATCCTCGTTCCCAACAAGTGACTTGGCACCAATAAGTTTGTTGTTGCAGCCGGCCATCTTGCACGACCCCTTCCACCGTGATGGGGGTGGTGGGACGCCATGGTCATTGAAGGAAGGGTGTGCTGCATAGATGCCGGTGTCCAGCAACCCGACGATAACTCCCTTCCCATATTTGGCGTTGCTCCAGAACCCAGTGCCATTCCTCAGACCTAGGAACTCGGGTGTGTGTGTGGTCATGAGTTGCAGTGTTCGCTCTGGGAAAGCTCGCACGAACCCTGGCTTCTTGGCCACCGCATCGAGCTCAGCCCCTGTGAGCCTCGCGGCAAAGCCGCTAAATACTTGGGTGTAGGAGTGGAGAAGACGTAGCTTGCCAGATTCACCGCCACACGAGCCTAGCAAGAAAGACTCATGCCACCGGCGGTGATCCTCCTCCCTGGCACTCGAGTGCGGTGGATCGACAAGCACGATGTAAGTGCGATATGCAGAGGTTTCTGTGGTATTCTGTTGTGCCCGTTCGATAGCTGGGTTGATGTAGCACAACCCGGGTGTAAAAAAGAGGGTGACGAATAATAGAAGCGTTGGTATGAAATTGGAAAACACAGCCATTGCTGCAGAGCAAACACACAAATATGATGAAGATGATGGTGATGCTTGGAACAGAGTCTGGGTGCCCTTTATACACCACGAATGATCCATGCAGTATATCGTAATTTTGGCACACCATTATTTACTTGATAAATGCACCGGATGCAACGACATAAATGATTTTAATATGTGCCATATCTGAATGATCTCGTACGATTAGGTTGGAGGCCAGCAACCTTTGTAGTAGTACCTACAAGACCGGTGATCAATGCAGTTTATCGCAAATTTGCCACAATTAGTTACTACTGTACTTGATTAATGTAGCACGCGTAGCAACATATAAATAGCTTTAGTTTGTGCCAAATCTAAATGATCAGGATTACGTGGGAGCATCGCAATCTTTGGTAATTAATAGTATCTCTGGCACTAAATACTTATCGCAGATTCACCGAATCTAGACATTTTAGTCTATATTTAAATGCGGTGAAATATTTAGAGAAAATACAAGATTTTCTTTATATTCTGCATAAATGATATACTAAGATTTCTTCGTGTGAACATATATTTGCCATCGCTAAATCTATAGTTAATATTCAAATTAACAGCCGGTGGCTTGTACCTCATAAATGACAATATTGAAGAGTCATACTACCTCCGTTCTAAAGAGTAAGGTTTATATTATTTTTGAAAGTTAAACTATATATACTACCTCTGTTCCAAATCGACCAAACTTTTAGAAAAATCTATCAATAAATATGATATTTTGTAGATACCATATGGAAATATATTTCATTACCTATCTAATGATAGTATTTTGCATCTTAATGTTTGTTTTCTAAAATTAAAAATAGTATAAGCCTTCAACTTTGGAATGGAGGTAGTATAAAGTTTGATTAAGTTTTTACAAAAAAATAACTAGTAAATTATAAAATTAATATTATTAGATACATCATCAAATATATTTTCATATGATATCTGTACAACATCATATTTATTGATAGATTATCTAAGATTTGGTCAAACTTTACGTGGTTTGACTTTTGAAAAAAATGTCATAGTTATAGATACGTGGAACACATCCATAACTCTGCAATCTACCTAGAGCTTCATAGCAAGGACGGTCCACTAATTTTGGTGGTTCTACGACGATATGACACTAAGGGCCCCTTGTTCACGGTGACGGAAGCTTCCATAGAGCTTTAGTTTGTGTCAAATCTAAATGATCGGGATTACGTGGGAGCATTGCAATATTTGGTAATTAATAGTACCTCTGACACTAAATATTTATCGTAGATTCACCGAATCTAGACATATTTTAGACTATATTTAAATGCAATGAATATTTGGAGAAAATACAAGATCTTCTTTATATTCTGCATAAATGATATACTAAGATTTCTTCGTGTGAACATATATTTGCCATCACTAAAACTATAGTTAAGATTCAAATTAACAGTTGGTGGCTTGTGCCTCATAAATGACAATATTGAAGAGTCATACTACCTCCATTCCAGAGTGTAAGGTTTATATTATTTTTTAAAAGTTAAACTATATATACTACCTCTGTTCCAAATCGTAAAGCTTATATTTTTTTAAAGTCAAACCAATTAAAATTTGACCAAACTCTTAGAAAAATCTATCAATAAATATGATATTTTGTAGGTACCATATGGAACTATATTTCATTATCTATGTAATGATATTGATTTTGTATTTTGTATCTTAATGATTTTTCTATAAAAACTTGATCAAACTTGACTTTTTGAAAATAATATAAGCCTTAAAGTTTGGAACGGAGGTAGTATAAAGTTTGATTATGTTTATACAACAAAATAACTAGTAAAATATAAAATCAATATCATTAAACACATTGTGAAATATATTTTTATATGATATCTGTACAACATCATATTTATTGAAAAATTATCTAAAATTAGGTCAAACTTTACGTGGTTTGACTTTAAAAAAAAATAAGTCTTACTTATAGATACGTGGAACACACCTATAACTCTATAAGCTAGCCATAAAATTCTTTTGCTTCGTAGTTTCGCACCATAGTACTGAAGTCAACCAAGAAAAGATCAAGGACATCTTCAATATCTCAAGACCAACTTGTGTATAGGACATGCAGTAGCTCACGGTTTTTTAGCCGCCTTGGTGAAAGCCGACAGAAGAGCTACGCAGATCAGAAGAGGAGGACATGGGAACCAAAAGTTGGAGACATGGTATACCTAAAGGTTAGTCCTATGAAAGGTCTTCAGAGATTCGGAGTTAAGGAGAAACTCAGTCCAAGATACATTGGACCTTTCACGATACTGAGTCAGAATCGAGGATTAGCTTTTGAATTGGAACTACCGGGAAAGTTAGCCCTGGTACACAATGTATTTCATGTGTCACAACTTCAGAGATGTTTGAGGACACCATATGAACCAGTATTTCATGAAGACCTAGATCTTCAGTCAGATTTAACTTATATCGAGAAGCCAGCCAAGATTCTAGAAGAGAACTGGAAGAAACTCCGAAACAGAGCTATCAAGTATTGCAAGATACAATGAAAGCATCATCCTAAGAGGGAAGTGATGTCTACGGGAGCTTCTATTCTTGTAGACAGTGTTGGGCCTCCAAGAGCAGAGGTTTGTAGAACAGCAGCAAGTTTCCCTTAAGTGGATCACCCAAGGTTTATCGATCTCAGGGAGGAAGAGGTCAAAGATATCCCTCTCATGCAACCACTGCAACCACAAAGCAAGAAGTCTCTTGTGTCCCCAACACACCTAATAGGTGCACTAGTTCGGCGAAAAGATAGTGAAATACGGGTGGTATGAATGAATATGAGCAGTAGTAACGAGCGCCAGAAAATAGCTTGCTGGCGTGTAGTTGATGGTGGTAATATGGTAGCGAGTAGTAACGCAGTAGAAACGAGTAAACAAGCAGCGATAGCGATATTTAGGAACAAGGCCTAGGGATTAGACTTTCACTAGTGGACACTCTCAACTTTGATCACATAACGAGAATAGATAAATGCATACTCTACACTCTCTTGTTGGATGATGAACACCACTAGCTGTGTAGGATTACACGAACCCTCAATGCCGGAGTTAACAAGCTCCACAATATTCAATGTTCATATTTAAATAACCTTAGAGTGCATGACAGATCAACACAACTAAACCAAGTACTAACATAGCATGCACACTGTCACCTTCACACCATGTAGGAGGAATAGATCACATCAATACTATCATAGCAATAGTTAACTTCATAATCTACAAGAGATCACAATCATAGCCTACGCCAAGTACTAACACGGATGCACACACTGTCACCATTACACCGTGCAGGAGGAATAAACTACTTTAATAACATCACTAGAGTAGCACATGGATAAATTGTGATACAAAACACATTGCAATCATAAAGAGATATAAATAAGCACTTCACTGTGCCATTCATAACGATGAATAAGTATTCTGTGAAATATAGCCTAAGAGACCCACACGGTGCACACACTGTCACCTTTACACACGTGGGACAAGGAGTCTCCGGAGATCACATAAGTAAAACCCACTTGACTAGCATAATGACATCTAGATTACAAACATCATCATATGAATCTCAATCATGTAAGGCAACTCATGAGATTATTGTATTGAAGTACATAGGAGAGAGATGAACCACATAGCTACCGGTACAGCCCCGAGCCTTGGTGGAGAACTACTCCCTCCTCATGGGAGACAAGCGGCGTTGATGGAG